>NC_084547.1:1182500-1462500 GCF_024500275.1 Phycodurus eques | reverse complement strand
TATATATATATATTGCCCTGACTGATTAGAATAAATGACTTGAATAGAGAATACTTTTGAAGATGCACAGTAAACGGACAATTTAAATGACACCTTGCGATGGGCCCCAACAATCCTATGTAATGTGGCTGTTTCAAACCGACTGTCGGGGCTTGGATTTTTGGGACTTATTTGCCAATGTTGTCACAATAGACATGTCTAGAGTATTCTTTTTTTCGCTTGGTTAAATAGGCTTTTGAGGCAGAGTTTTGATTCTGTGAAATTCAGGACAAAGGCAATATCAAGAAGATTATTTGTCCTTTAACCATGAGCTAAATTGGACACAAAAGCTGCGTGATTATTAATGCAGGCACGGAATGACCTCAGGTCGAATTAGTTAATAGCCCACTCGGACACCATTTATTTCGGGCTTAAAGTGAGTCACTCAAGACCTTATCGTTAATGGAAAAAAAACAAATGTAATCGCCGAGGTGTAAAATGATTGCCGTGTAGTCCACCCGAGGCCTACGGAGAAGTTGCAGTTCGTGTGTCAATGTAGTTGAGCTTCAAGGCAAGTTGCTGGGGGGCTGTTGATGTTTGAGGGTTTGCCTTGAGGATGGAAAAGTGCAGAGCTACGTCTTTGTAGCTGTAGAGAAAGCCTATTACACAACTGCATGCATAAGTAGGTTAGATTAATACAGGACGTGTATGAGGGCAGTGGACCTTGATGTTTGCAGATTAATGTACATGAATGAGAGTGGTGGAAAATTTCAAATTCTTTGGGTCCAGTGGTGTGTGGTAAGGACATCTGTGACAGAGGTCTCTTCTAAGACGTTTGATACTGGTAGTTAAACTTGTCAAATTTATTATGAAACACCTGTTTGAAAGAATCATCTCGTCAGTCTGATTAATTGGTTGCACCTTAGTTGAACTTTACATTGACAGTGGTACTGGAGAGACAACAGAAGTGAAGATGTTGGATAAAGTCAGTTTATTTGAGGTATAGCCAAGGTGAGAGAGTATAATGATCGGACACAGGCTTACACAGTAATATTGGTGGTCCTAAATTGACACAGATAGACCTTTTTAAAAGGGTGCATAGCCTAATAACGGTTGGGTGTTGTTCAAGGTGTCGACTGCTTATAATGTGATGATAATTGTGGATTACAATAGGTTATGAATGCCTTCATTGAAAGTCAGCGCTCGCCGCGGCCTGGCCGGCTTATCCTATGCCGGCGCGCGCCGCGGCCTATCGATCGATCTTCTAGATTTTCTTCTCGATCTCATAGATGATCTAGAACTTCTGCTAGATCTTTTTCTAGATCCCTTTTCTAGAGCCTGTCCGAGAGCATTTTCTAGATCTTTTTTTTCTAGAGCCCTTTTCTAGAGCCTTTTTTCTAGAGCTTTTCTAGATCCTTTCTAGATCCTTTTCTAGATCTTTTCTAGAGCCTCTCTCGAGCCTTTTCTGGATCTTTTCTAGAGCCTTTTCTGGAGCGCTTTTCTAGATCCTTTTCCTAGATCTTTTTCCTAGATCTTTTCTAGAGCCTTTTCTAGATCCTTTTTCTAGAGCCTTTTTCTAGATCTTTTCTAGATCCTTTTTCTAGTGTCTTTTCCATAGCCTTTTCTAGATCATTTTCTAGAGCCTTTTCCAGATCTTTTCTAGAGCCTTTTCTAGATCATTTTTCTAGAGCCTTTTCCAGAGTCTTTTCTAGAGCCTTTTCTAGATCATTTTTCTAGATCTTTTCTAGATCATTTTCTAGAGCCTTTTCCAGAGTCTTTTCTAGATCATTTTTCTAGAGCCTTTTCTAGAGCCTTTTCTAGATCATTTTTCTGGAGCCTTTTCTAGAGCCTTTTCTAGATCCTTTTCTAGAGTCTTTTCTAGAGCCTTTTCTAGATCATTTTCTAGATCATTTTTCTAGATCTTTTCTAGAGCCTTTTCTAGAGCCTTTTTCTAGATCCTTTTCTAGATCATTTTCTAGATCTTTTCTAGAGCCTTTTCTAGATCATTTTTCTAGATCTTTTCTAGAGCCTTTTCTAGAGCCCTTCTCTAGAGCCTTTTTCTAGATCCTTTTCTAGATCATTTTCTAGATCTTTTCTAGAGCCTTTTCTAGATCATTTTTCTAGATCTTTTCTAGAGCCTTTTCTAGATCTTTTCTAGATCATTTTCTAGATCTTTTCTAGATCATTTTTCTAGATCTTTTCTAGAGCCTTTTCTAGATCATTTTTCTAGATCTTTTCTAGAGCCTTTTCTAGATCCTTTTCTAGAGCCTTTTTCTAGATCATTTTGCTAGAGCCCTTTTCTAGAGCCTTTTCTAGATCATTTTTCTAGATCTTTTCTAGAGCCTTTTCTAGATCATTTTTCTAGATCTTTTCTAGATCTTTTCTAGAGCCTTTTCTAGAGCCTTTTCTAGAGCCTTTTCTAGATCATTTTTCTAGAGCCTTTTCTAGAGCCTTTTCTAGATCATTTTTCTGGAGCCTTTTCTAGAGCCTTTTCTAGATCCTTTTCTAGAGCCTTTTTCTAGATCATTTTTCTAGAGCCCTTTTCTAGAGCCTTTTCTAGATCATTTTTCTAGATCTTTTCTAGATCATTTTTCTAGATCTTTTCTAGATCTTTTCTAGAGCCTTTTCTAGATCTTTTCTAGAGCCTTTTCTAGATCATTTTCTAGAGTCTTTTCTAGAGCCTTTTCTAGATCATTTTCTAGAGCCTTTTCTAGAGCCTTTTCTAGATCTTTTCTAGAGCCTTTTCTAGATCTTTTCTAGAGCCTTTTCTAGAGTCTTTTCTAGATCCTTTTCTAGAGCCTTTTCTAGATCTTTTCTAGAGCCTTTTCTAGATCTTTTCTAGAGCCTTTTCTAGATCCTTTTCTAGAGCCTTTTCTAGATCATTTTCTAGAGCCTTTTTCTAGATCCTTTTCTAGATCATTTTTCTAGATCTTTTCTAGAGCCTTTTCTAGAGCCTTTTCTAGATCATTTTTCTAGGTCTTTTCTAGAGCCTTTTCTAGATCTTTTCTAGAGCCTTTTCTAGAGTCTTTTCTAGAGCCTTTTCTAGATCATTTTCTAGAGCCTTTTCTAGATCATTTTTCTAGATCTTTTCTAGAGCCTTTTCTAGATCTTTTCTAGAGCCTTTTCTAGAGCCTTTTCTAGATCATTTTTCTAGAGCCTTTTCTAGATCATTTTCTAGAGCCTTTTCTAGATCATTTTTCTAGATCTTTTCTAGAGCCTTTTTCTAGAGCCTTTTCTAGATCTTTTCTAGTTTTTTTTCCTTAGATCTCACCAACACCACCTACTTCTAAAATAACACCACCAACCTCAACTCCACCACCAGACTTCAACAACACCTACCACAAAAACTACACCAACACTTACCTCAACTTGAACACCACCACCTACCTCAACACGAACAATAACACCACCAACTACACCAGCAGCTACAACACCACCTACCACAACAAAAATAACTACAACACTTACCTCAAACTTGAACACCACCACCACAACACTTTCCTCAACTTCAACAACAACACCTACCAAAACAACCACAACACCACCACCTACCACAAAAGCAACTACAACACTTACCTCAACAACAAAACCTACCTCAACTTGAAAAACGCCCATTTCAACACCACCTACCTCAACAACTTCAACAGCTACCTCAACAACACCACCACCTACTACAACACTTACCTCAACAACAACAACACCTACTTCAACACTACCACCTTACAACAACACCACCACTGACTTCAACACCTACCACAAAAACTACAACACTTAGCTCAACAACAAAACCTACCTCAGCTTGAACAACAACACCCATTTCAACAACACCACCTACCTCAACACCTACCACAAAAACAACTACACTAACACCACCTACTTCAACAACACTTACCTCAACAACACCACCACCTACTTCAACAACAACAACACTTACCTCTACAACAACAACTTACAACATTTACCTCAACAACACCTACTTCAACAACTCCAACACTTACTTCAAGCTGTGGGTCATGACCAAAAGAACAAGATCCCAGCCAACGTGACTTTCCTCCAGCTCTCCCTTAGGGTGAGAAGCTCAGGCATGTGTTTGGGGAGACACCCCAGGACACTGGAGAGACCAAGTCGCACGGAAGAGCTGCGGGAAGTCTGGGCTTCCTTGCTAAACCTACTGCCCATGTAACCCAACCTCAGATAAGTGGATCATGGATGTATGTAAATGGATGTATATCACCTAAAAACACTGCCTACCCTCTCAATCATATCACAACCTTTATAACAAAATAGAAATCAAGCAAGCCATACCTCAAAGCTCTGTACTCTACTGATGTGGGATCATTCTTATGCCATCCACCTTTTCCACCCTGCAAAACAGGCACCATTAGTTGTGTGCAGGTAACTTTCTGAAGTACTATTTTAAATACCCTATAGTAACATTTAAAAAAACTAAATCCTGGAAAATTTATAATTCCCAAAATGAAACAAAATTTTCCAAATAACTGTGGGGAAAACCCCTTGGTACAATACCTCATTTGTACAATCATTTACTGTATAGGACCGCATATTGTTAAAACATTTTATTTGGAACATTGTTGTTATTGTGGTTTGGTTGAATTTCAACTGTGACCCAATCTGCTCATACCTAAAATGCTGACTGCCTTAATCCCACACTGCAATCCTCCACACTTCAAACTTGGAACATTCCCTGTTGGGCCACGGCAGCTACGGTATCTGTTACTCATCAACTCACAGGTCTACATAGAAAAGAACAAACATGCCTCGCTCAATGAAGAGGTTACAATTGACCCACCTTGCCACAACACGGCTGGAAATCCTTCATCCCATCTCAGACCATTTCAGCCTTCATTTTACACCCAGTCTCCTTCCCTACCCTTGACATCGCTGATAAATTGAACACTCTGGTTGTCAACACCAGACACAACAACAGAGTGCCACAGTAAATTACAAGTTTAAGCTCAGGTTCATAACCATCTCCAGGTTGCTGTGCCGTAGCGCTTGACTAATGATAAATACAAAACTTCCATTAACTGCTACAAAAGCCTCCATCTATCCAATACTAACATGACAACGAAATTACTTCCCTTCCAATGTCTTCACACTTTCTTGAAGTTTCAATTGTAATCTTATGCTATTGTTTAACACCTTTAAAAATGGACAATTCATCTTCCTATACATAGGTACTTTATTATAGCTAACGGCAGCAAAAATATGTCCTACACACTACTCTGAGACACAGTCATACTACACATTTTCAGACTTACTCTACATGCCACTACCACTCAAAAATGCCTTGTATGTTTATTGTCAATATTCTGAGGGTATCGTAAATTATACGTTTACATTGCCTCCCCAATTTTACACAAATTTCTAACTTATTCAAATTTAAAAGCACAGTAACTTAAGCTGTACATTTACCTTCAGAGCAAAAATATAATTTCAAAAGCACATTTCTTGAAAATAAAGTGACATTTTAAACGTTGCCTTGGATCCATGCAAAGCTCAATCCAAAACCGCAACGGTGCACACCCAGGGATTTTGTGGCAACAAACTCTCCTCATTTAGATGATGCGCTGTCACAACCTCCTCCCTTGTTTGGGAATGCTGCAAAACCACCGTGCTCATCTTAAAATCTCATCATACATATTCACGCATAGTAATTGCACACTCACCCAAACTAAGATCCCACTTGTTACCCTGACTCTGCCTCTACTCCCATCTTCCCTGCAAAACACCATACAATGACTTGTATGTACGAGGTACCCTACTCTGTGCCTTCTGTCCCAAATGGCTCCTTCTCCACCCCGCAAAGACAAAAATAAACTACCGCACTCTTCAATTGCACGTTTCATTGGTGCATCTGCTTGGGTGGTTACCTTTGACCGGCCTCTCGTCTCAGAGCTCAAGCTCATCATCTACCCTGTAAAACACTTTACAATGAGTTGCACGCCACTCACTTTGTATGTCTGTATACTCCATACCCTCAGCCTGCCCTGCGACACAACCTGCAAAAAATTAAATGCATAATTCAACAAAACACCAGTGTGGTTATGACTACTCAGTTCTGGTTCCTCTCATCAGACCAGACCCCTCATCCGTGAAAAACTATCAACTACCATTACTCGTCCCTTAAACCAGACACTAAGTACCGTCCTAAAAATGACCTACTCTGGACAAACGCACACCAAACTAGCAGAACATCTCAGGCAAAAAGCAATCAAAGAACACCTAACAGCACAATATGCCAACCTTAAAAAAACCTCAGCAGCCAAAGTCATCCAAGGTGTGCCTCAAAGCGCACTGCTCTGCCCCTACTGGAGACTATTCACATGATGCCACACACCAATGTGAACCTTTGTTCTGATTTATTCTCCAACTGATGTGGGATCACTCTTTTCCCGTCTAGCTCCTCTTCCACCTTGCAAAACACATGCACCATTACTTGTGTGCAGCCAACTTTAATTTCCAACGGTTTGTTCACATTACCCTCATCCCATCCTTCGCCCAAAACAAAAATTAAATGTACATTAGTAGAACAGGAAACTTTCACAAAAGTACTGTAATACGCCACATGAATCGTAACAGTGAAACAAAAACAATACATGACCAACACAGCAAACCTCATTACACACCCCACATGAACAGTAAATGTAGGGGGTAGTACAATTTGACAAACCGCACCAAAACTTGACAAACCACACCAAAACACAAACAAAAAACAGCTGGCCAGCATTAAAAGAAAAAAGGGGAAAAATAAAGAATGTTCCCAATAAAAAGTAAACATACCTAAAATACTGACTGCTTCACACTGATTTCCAAAAGGGGGTCTAACACCAAATACCTTAACCATCACTCCTACCCACCAGGCCACAGCAGAATGGCAGCTTCAGTGTCTGTTACTGGTGAATTCACGGGTCGACTTCTAGAAAAACATGAGTGGCTCAATAAAAGGGTTCAAACTGGACCCACCACAACACAACTGGGTGTCCTCGTCTTTCAGTCTCAGTCAACTTGAGACTTCATCTTACAGTCAAGCCCCAGTCGCCAGAACATTCTCTACCAGTGACGTCGCTGAAAATTTTAAGACTTCTACTTGTCACCTGCACAAACGCACCGCTCCAAACAACACTGTGTCGCATACTACTACCACGGTATCCACTGTGACTCAGTTCGGAGTAAATTACAACTTTAATCTCAACTTCATATCCGTCTCCAGGTTGTTGTGCCATAGCACTTGACAAAATGGATACGGGATGATAAAGACACAAACTTGCATTTACAAATGCTGCAAAAGCCGGCATATGTCCAAAAGTAACATGACAACTAAATTACTTCCTAGAAGTAAATTTTATGTTATGCTGTTTTTTTTGGGTTTTTTTTAAACACCTTTACATGATCAATTCTTCCCATATTATTTACTCTTGTCACACTACACATTTTTCAAACACATCCACACATAGTAATTGCGCACTCACCTGAACTAAAATCCCACACCGTGGTTGTGTAGATTGGTCTGTTTCCGCCCTGAAAAGACAAAAAAAAAAAAACAAGAGGACATTGTGTTCTCGCAAAAAGCCCGCTCCAACTTAAAATGGTCGGGACCCAGACCAGCAGAACTTCAAACAACCACCTCTCCTAACACTTTCCATGCTTCCCATCTACAGCCAGACCTTTCCAACACCAATCATCAACAGAGGTGTGCTGCATAGCTCACCTTCCAGCGACTGGCCACGGCTACTTTTATCTTTGGAGAGGATTTTCCTTTCGCTCGGCTCCTCTTGCACCCTGCCAAACAGCGCACGCTATTACTTATGTGCTGGTCTAAAACATTTGCATACACCCTGCAACGACAAGAAAATTACCTGCAGAACTGTACTTTGTTGGTTATCCTGACTTGGCCTCATCTTCCCTGCAAAACACACCATGCAATGACTTGGGTCCGAGTTTAAGAAATCGCCAGTGTGCGCTACTTACCCCACTCTGTGTCTTCCGGCCCAACCGGTTGCTTCGCCAACCTGCGAAGACAAAAAGAAATAAAATATATAAATACATCCAACTACATTGCTGGTTACTTTTGACCGGCCTCTAGTCGCATCCAAGCTCATCTTCTACCTTGTAAAACGAGTTGAATGCTGGTCACTTTGCAGGTCTGTATACTCCGTACCCTCATCCAGTGGTTCTTGGTGCCTCACAGGCAGCCCCACTCCATCCTGCAAAAAATATCAACAATTGAACAAAACACCACTGTGCACTTATGACCCAGGTCTGGTTCCTCTCATCAAACCTGCTGCCTCAACCCTGGAAAAACTACCAAATACCATTACTCCTCCCTCAAACCCAACGCTGTATTATGCATCTTTCAAAGTGTTACCCTGCGCTGGGTCTACTGCGCCTTCCGTCCTTACTGACAGCACCTTTGCCCTGCAATGACAACAAAATTAACTACACTACAGTACTTCTATTACTTTTATTGATGAGTGTACTTTGTCGGTTACTCTTACTTGGCCTCGCGTCCCATCCAGCTCATCTTGTCCGCTGCAAAACACTCCAATGAGCTTCATGCCGGTCGCTTCGTTTGCATGTATTCGAGTTACCCACATGTGGTGGTTTCTCTGTGCCTCTCTGCCAATCCTGCGCCGCCGCTGCCCTGCGATAAATCAAACCGAACAAAACACCGTTACTCGTATGCGTTTTAGAAGTTCCTAAGTACATTACACTGGTCCGGTTTCTGTTGCCTATCAGATCAGCTGTGTTGACCCTGAAAACAAAATGCGCTGATCGAGGTGATTGACTCCTCCTTCAAACCCATCTTTCAAAGTGCCATCCTAAAAACAAGACCAACCAACCTGCTCTGGACCAAGACAAGCCAAACTTGATGACCAAGCAAAAAAAACTACACTCCAAACGTCAACTCAACAAACAATTGGCTCTGGTTGACCTCATTCCAATCCCGGCCTTCAAAAATGACATGATCGGCAACAGGTGTGTGCCACAAAGCTCAGTACTCTGCCCCCAACTGGACACAATTCACATGCCCGCACACAAATTATGCACAGTGAACTGGTTTGTGTGCCTCTTCATTCTTGAACTGATGTGGAATTGCTCATTCCCCCTCATCCGGCGGCTCCTCCACCCTGCAAAATGCATGCGCATCACTTTGGTGCTGCCAAATTTAATTTGTGCGAGTTTATACATATTACCCTCATCCCACCCAGCACCACCTCTGCCCCACACATGAAGACAAACATTTAAAATGACCCTGACAGCAACCGTCATTACAAACGTGCACCACCCCAAAAAAGTACAGCAAGTTTCAAACAAAAGCTCAACTTTTGCAATATTAAACCCCACACAAATAAATAAAAATAAAGTACAATCACAATAGCCCACATTTAGGGCAAGGAAAAAAAAAAGTTCAATACTCAATCGTTCCTGTACAGTACAGGGGCGTCAAACTCATTTTTGCTGCGGGCCACATCGTAGTTATGGTTTCCCCCGGAGGGCCGTCATGAACGTGAACACACATACAGTAAATGTACAATTGCCTCATGTCATAACATAAGCACACAACATTTTTTTTAAAACAAAGAACCATTTCAAATCAGAAGCCAGCAAAAAGTTGTTAATCCAGTTTATTTTGAAATGGGATTGGTAACAAAAATGTTTGCAATCAACGTTAAATAAAACGGAAGACTGTTTGCAATGTTATTTTAGCAAGAAACGTGAAGTTGACGCAATTGATTTGCTTTAATGCTGGCCAACTGTTTTTTGTCGTCCCCCCCCCCCCCTCCCCCCCACCCCAAAATCATTGTTGTCTAGCACTGGTGTCAAACTCGAGGCCCAGGAGCCACATCAATGTATGTGGGCCCTGGGCTTTGAGTTTGACACCAGTGCTGGACAACAATGATTTCGGGGGGGGGGGGGGAAATAAAACCAACAACAACAACAACAAAACAGCTAACCAGCATTTAAAAAGGGAAAAAATAAAGAATGTTCCCAATAAAAAGTAAACATACCTAAAATACTAACTGCGTCACACTGATTTACAAGGGGGTCTAACACCAAATACCTCAACCTTTTCCCTTACCCACCAGGCCACAGCAGAATGGCAGCTTCAGTGTCTGTTACTTGTGAATGCACGTGTCTACTTCAAGAAAAACATGCATGGCTCAATAAAAGGGTTAAAACCGGACCCACCACAACGACTGGGAGTCCTCGTCTTACAGTCTCAATCAATTTGAGGCTTCATCTTCAATTTGAGGCTTCATCTTCGTCAGCCCCAGTCGCCGGAACCTTCTCTGCCCGTGACGTCGCTGAAAATTTGAAGACTTCTGCTTGTCACCTGCACAAACTCAACACTCCAAACAACACTGTCGCATACTACTACCACGGTATCCACTGTGACTCAAGTTCGGAGTAAATTACAAGCGTTTAATCTCAAATTCATATCCATCTCCAGGTTGTTGTGCCACAACGCTGGACAAAATGGATACGGGATGATGAAGACACAAACTGTCATTTACAACAGCTGCAAAAGCCGGCATATATCCAAACCTAACATGACAACTGAATTACTTCCCCTCCCATGTCTAAACACTTCCAAAAAGTTCATTTTATGTTATGCTGTTTTTTTAAACACCACTTTTCTCTTTTTAATATAGCTGATATCGAACAATGGCAAAAATGTCTCCTACTTTTCACACTGGTCACTTTTCACGCTTGTCATATTCCACATTTGCTTTGGTTGATAATGCCTTACATGTTCAGTGCTGTTACAAAAGGTATGTCTTTATTCATGATTATAATCATAACATTCTGATGGTGGTGTAAAGCCTACATTTGCATTGCCTCCAATGCTGAACTACACTTGGTTTATTACAAATTCAAAAGCAGAATAACTGATGCGACACATTTACCTTCAGACCAACAATACTTTGAAAAGCACACTTTCAAACATGTTTAAACATTGTCGCCTTTGATCGATGCAAACCTCAGTACAAAACAACTGTTGTCCGTGTTAATCTGCACACTCACCGGGATGATAAAGACTCAGATAATTTACATTTACAACTGCTGCAAAAGCCTCCATATATCCAAAACTAATATGAAAACTAAATGACTTCCCCTCCCATGTCTCAACACTTCCTAGAAGTTCATTTTATGTTATGCTGTTTTTTTTTTTAACACTTACATGATCAATTCTTCCCACACCTGGGTACTTTTTTTCTTTAATATCGCTGACATCTAACCATGGCAAAAATGTCTTCTACTTTTCACACTATCCACTATTTACCGTAATTTCTCATCTATAATGCGCACCCCCAAAGTTGACCAAAATTCAGGTCTACCCATGTATACTGCATTTTTACAATGCAAGATTTTGCTTCTACCCATATGATCAAAACGAAGTATTATCTGTATTTTTTTTTTTTTTAATTTACTTGCTCTTTTGAAATTCACAGCTCTACTTTTTAGTAAATTAGAAAACACAGTTGTGTTCATGTTTGATTAACCAGGCAGAATTTGTAAGATGGGCCCAATTCTATAAAGAAAACATTAAGGATCCGGCGAAACAATTTTATTTTAACAGGGTTCAAATTAAACTGTCAAGCATTTCAGAAAAGCATCATTAAACAAAACATAACCATAAATAAATTAACGATTGTTCTTCAGTCAATCATTTAAAAATATATATAGATTTTACAAATTCTGCCAGCGTATGTAAACTTAATGAACACAACTGTACATATATGCAGTCATATGTACCCCTGTCAATTGGAATGAAAGTGCAGGCTACACCTTTTTATAACCACTAGGTGGCGGTGGCATATTGGAATGAAAGTGTACAGCTTTTTCATAACCACTAGATGGCGGCATAAATTTATGAAATGTTAAAAGTTTTTTCCATCTGCCCCTATACTTAAAGTATAATGCACTAATTTTTGGGGGGAGGGAATGCGCATTATACATGAAAAATTACAGTACTGGTCATACTTTTTTTGGTTGATAATGCCTTACATGTTCAGTGCTGTTACAAAAAGTACGTCTTTATTTATGTTTATAATCATAACATTCTGATGGTGGGGTAAAGCCAACATTTCCATTGCCTCCAATTTCTGCACTACACAATTACATTTACAACAAATTCAAATAAAAAAGCAGAATAACTGAAGCTGAAGCACATTTACCTTCAGACCAAAAATACTTTGAAAAGCAATGCCAAACTACATTTCAAATATATTAAACATTGTGTTCTCGCAAAACGCCCACTCCAACTTAAGATGGTCGGGACCCAGACAAGCAGAACTTCAAACCACCACCTCTCCTAACACTTTCCATGCTTCCCATCTACAGCCAGACCTTTCAAACACCAGTCATCAACCGAGGTGTGCTGCAAAACTCACCTTCCAGCGACTAGCCACGGGCTACTTTTATCTTTGGAGAGGATTTTCCTTTCGCTCTGCTCCTCTTCCACCCTGCCAAACAGCGCACGCCATTACTTATGTGCTAGTCTAAAACTTTTGCATGCACACCGCAGCGACAAGAAAACCCTGCAGAACTGTACTTTGTTGGTTATCCTTACCTGGCCTCTTCTCCCATCCAGCTCATCTCTGCAAAACACACCATACAATGACTTGGGTCCTAGTTTAAGAAATTGCCAGTGTGTGCAAGTTTCGCCACTCTGTGCCTTCTGTCCCAACCGGCTGCTTCTCCACCCTGCAAAGACAAAAAAATAAAATGTATAAATACATCCAACTACATTGGTGGTTGCTTTTGACCGGTCTCTAATCGCATCAAAGCTCATCTACCTTGTAAAGTGCTGGTCACTTTGCAGGTCTGTACCCTCATCCAGTGGTTCTTGGTGCCTCTCAGCCAGTCCCACTCCATCCTGCAAAATATAATTCAACAAAACACCACTGCGCGCTTATGACTCCCCAGTTCTGGTTCCTCTCATCAAACCTGCTGCCTCAACACTGGAAAAACTACCAAATACCATTACTCCTCCCTCAAACCCAACACTGTATATGTATCTTTCAAAGTGCTATCCTAAAAAATACCTCCTTGGGACCAAGACACACCATACTAGCAGACCATCTCAGGCAAACAACACTGGGCTCCAACAGTCACCTCGAACAACACTTTGTATGCCTGCCCACAATTATATGCCAGCTTTAAAAAATACCAGGAACCACAGCCAACGTCAAGCAAGGTGAGGTGTGCCTCAAAGCACGATACTCTTCCCCCTACTGTAGACTATTCACATGCTGCCGAACACTATTACACACCAATGTGAACTTGGATATGTTCCGATTTACTCCCCAATTGTGGGATCCTCCCTCATCCACCCTGCCAAACATGCACCATTAGTTGTGTGCAGGCAACTTTATTTTCCTACTGTTTGTACACATTACCCTGATCCATCTCAACCTCAGCTCTACGCATACTTCATTAAATCCTCCCAGCAAATGCACAAAAATAAATAAACTCAATAATTACAATGTTAAATACCCCACATGAATAGTAAATGTAAGGGGGGGAGGGGGGGATGACGAAGGGAGAGAGAGAGAGGGGGAAAAAAGAACAATTTGACAAAAACATTGTAACAAAAATATCCTGGGTAATGTTTATTAAACATAACATTGGGGATAAAAATCCTGAATTACAATACGTTCTATTTGGGAAAGTTTAAAAATAAATAAATAAAGAATTAGACAATCACGAATAAAACAAAACCACCTCAAACAGACAAAACGGTCAATTTCATGTGAATTTCAATAAAAGAGCAAGTAAATAAAGTATTGTGTTCAAATAAAGCGCTTCACTTCAGAATAATTCTGAGAATAAACTAACAAAACATAATTCCTTATGTTTTGATCATATGGGTAGAAGCAAAATCATGCATTATACATAGAAGGGTTTCCCAAAATTTGGGGGTTGCGTATCATAACTGGGTACACATTACACACGAGAAATTATGCTCAACGAGATTATGTGCTTAAAAACTTTTGCGTGCGTATACTTGTCGTGCTCTGGGTCGACTGCACCTTCCGTCCCGACTGGCGGCTCCTTCGCCCTGCAATGACAACTACAATACTTTCGTTGACGCATGTACTTTGTTTTGTTACCCTTACTCAGCGACTGGTTGTACTCTGCGTGCTTTCTGTCCCAACCAGCTCCTTCTCCACCCTGCAAAGACCAGTAAACTATAGTACTGTACTTGTGACTTTCATTGAGTGTACTTTGTTGGTTACCCTTACTTGGTCTCGAGTCCCATCCAGGTCATCTTCCCTGCAAAACACCCCATCCAATGACTTGGATCCCGGTTGTTTAAGACATTTCCAGTGTGTACTCGTTTACACTCTCCGTGCCTTCTGTACCAACCGGCTCCGCTACCCTGCAAATAGACAAAAAAGTGAAAAACAAAACAGATGGCCAGCATGAAAATAAGAGGAAAAAACAAAGCATGTTCCAAATAAGAAGTATACTTACCTGATGTGCTCATACACAAAATGCTCACTGATTCACCACCATTGCGCTTGGAACATTCACAGGTTGTTCTAACCATCTACCTCAACCATCGCTCTTACCCACCAAGCCACAGCAGAATGGCAGCTTCAGTGTCTGTTACTTGTGAATTCACAAGTCTACTTGAAGAAAATTGAAAACATTTCTTGTTGCAGGCACTTTTCAAACATGCATGGCTCAATAAAGGGATTAAAACATCACCCACCACACCACAAATGGGAATCCTTGGTCTGTCTGTCTTGGATGAATTCAGGCTTCATCTTACGATCGCCGGAACGTTCTCCACCCGTGACGTGGCTGAGAAGTTCAAGACTTCCGGTTATCACTTGCAAACTCCACATTCACAAATATGTTGCACTTCCATCAACCGCAACAAAAGCCTGCATGTCCAATACGATAATGCCTTCCTTTCAATTTGAACACTTTCGATATTTATTTTTAATGTGCCATTATTTTTTGTTTTTTAAAACTACGGTAGATTTAATGCCTTCCTATACAAGTAGTTTAATATGTTACAGATTTAATTGGGGAAAAAAAAAATTGGTATTACATTTTTTCTTCCCCCAAAAATGTAATACCAATTTTTTTTTTTCCCCCATGCTTTCTATCAACCATCCACTTTTTATTCTTACATGTCATGTACACATTTGAACAATCGACTCCATTTTGTTGTCCATACATGCCACTGTCAGTCTCATACATTTAAATGGCCTATTTTTCAAAATCCCTTATTTCACATTTGGGTTGATAAAAATATCTGTTAGAAAAACAGGTATTTGCTGTTAGAAAAACTGTTTTTAGTCATAACATTTTGGGGATGAGTAAAAAATCCATCATACATTTGCATTGCATCCCCAGTTTCACAAGTAGACAACTACATTACTGGAACTCAAGTTTAAAAAAAACAACAACAAAAAACATTAGTAACCAAAGTGTTTGTGATACATGTTCACGTGGAGTAATTACACACTCACCTAAGATTACGCATCCCGGTTGTGCAGATTGCTCTGGCTTCACCCTGTAACGACAAAAAAAGTAGGTTTTATGTTCAATGACGTACTTCCGTGCCTGCCATCGTCACAGCCGGGCCTTTGTAACACCGGTCGCCACCCGTATATACTCAACTGAGGTGTGCCACAAAGCTCACTGCTCCTTCCAGCAACTAGCTGTGGGTACGTTACATTTGTCCAGGTTATCCCTTTCACTTGGCTCTTCTTCCACCCTGCCAAACAACACGAACATACAGAAATTTCTCGTTTATGATGCGTGTTCCCCCACCCCAAAGAATGGCAAAGGTCATTGGGTGCACCTTATACAAAGATCTCGGGGGGGGGGTAATGCCACCATCTAGAGGTTATGAAAAAGCACTACTTTCATTCCAATATGCCAACGCCCACCGAGAGGTTATGAAAAAAGTGTAGCCTTCACTTCCATTCCATTATGATACGTGTACATATGACTGCATAATCTGTACAGTTTTGCTCATAAGTTTACATACCCTGTCAGAAATTGGGGCAAATTTTTATTATTATTTATTTTTAAATACAACATTTTTTTTCTCTATGGTTATGTTTTTGTTTGATGATTATGCTTTTCTGAAATGCTGGACAATTTAGTTTGAATATCAAAATAAAATTCAATGTTTCGCCTGGCCCTTCATGTCTTCTTTAAAGTGTACCCATTTTAGAAATTCTGCCTAGGTAGTCAACATATGACCACAACTGTGTGTTTTCTAATTTACTAAATAAAAGTAGGGCTGTAACTTTATTTGTAAATTTATTAAATTTATTGTGTTCAAATAAAGTGCTTAACTTCAGAATAATTATTTGAATAAACTAACAAAATACAGATACCTCATTTTGATCGTATGGGTAGAAGCAAAAATCATGCATTGGAAAAATGCATTATTCATAAGGGTTCTCCAAAATTTTGGGGGTGCGTATTATACATGGGAAATGATGGTAAATGCGATAATGTGCTTTAAAACCTTTCCAGTGCACATACTTATCCTGCTCTGGGTCGACTGCGCCTTCCGTCCCTACTGGCAGCTCCTTCGCACTGCAATGACAACATTAACTACAGTACTTGTCACTTTCATTGACGCACGTACATTGATGGCTACCCTGACTTACTCGGCCTCTCGTCCCATTATCTACCCTGCAAAACGTCACATATATATTATCCATCGATTTTCTACCGCTTATCCAAGGTCAGGTCACGGGGGGGCAGTAGCTTTAGCAGGGACGCCCAGACTTCCCTCTTCCCAGCCACTTCCTTCAGCTCTTCCGCGAGGATCCCGAGGCGTTCCCAGGCCAGCCGAGAGATGTAGTCTCTCCAGCGTGTCCTGGATCGTCGCTGGGGTCTCCTCCCGGTGGGACGTGCCCGGAACACCACACCAGGGAGGCGCCCAGAAGGTATCATAATCAGATGCCCGAGCCACCTCATCTGGCTCCTCTAAATAAAGAGGAGCAGCGGCTCTACTCTGAGCCCCTCCCGGATGACTGAGCTTCTCACCCTCTTTCTAAGGGAGAACTCGGATACCCTGCGGAGCAAACTCATTTCGGCCGTTTGTAATTTGGATCTTGTTTTTTTGGTCACGACCCATACCTCGTGACCATAGGTGAGTGTAGGAATGTAGATCGAGCGGTAAATTGACCGCTTCGCCTTTCGGCTTAGCTCCTTCACCACAACGGACTGGTACAAAGTCCGCATCACTGCAGACGCTGCACCGATCCGCCTGTCGATCTCCCGTTCCATTCTTCCCTCACTCGTGAACAAGACCCCAAGATACTTGAACTCCTCCACTTGGGGCAGGATCTCATCCCCAACCTGGAGAGGGCACGCCACCCTTTTCCGACTGAGGACCATGGTCTCAGATTTAGAGGTGCTGATTCTCATCCCAGCCGCTTCACACACTGCTGCAAACCGCTCCAGTGAGAGTTGGAGAACACGGCTTGATGACGCAAACAGAAACACATCATCTGCAAAAAGTAGAAAAGCACTACTGAGGCCACCAAACCGGACCCCCTCTGTACGCCTCGGCTGCGCCTAGAAATTCTGTCTATAAAAGTTATGAACAGGATTTGTGACAAAGGGCAGACTTGGCGGAGTCCAACCCTCACTGGAAACGAGTCCGACTTACGGCCAGATATGCGGAACAAACTCTGACTCTGGTCGTACAGGGAGCGAACAGCCCGTATCAGGGGGTTCGGTACCCTATACTCCCGAAGCACACCCCACAGGACTCAGCGAGGGACATGGTCGATCGCCTTCTCCAAGTCCACAAAACACACACGTAGACTGGTTGGGCGAACTCCCATGTACCCTCGAGGACCCTGCCATTGGAGCCAAATCACCACCAGTTGGTGATCAGTTGACAGCTCCTCCCCTCTTTTCACCAGAGTGTTCAAGACGTGGCCGAAAGTCCGATGATACGACCACAAAATCGATCATCGAACTGCAACCTAGGGTGTCCTTGTGCCAAGTGCACGTGTGGACACCCTTATGCTTGAACCTGGTGTTCGTAGTGGACAATCCGTGATGAGCACAGAAGTTCAATAAGAGAACACCGCTCGGGTTCTGATCGGGGGGGGGGCGTTCCTCCCATTCACGCCCGTCCAGGTCTCACTGTCATTGCCCACGTTGAGCATTGAAGTTCCCCAGCAGAACGATTGAGTCCCCAGCGGGAGCGCTCGCCAGCACCCCTTCCAAGGACTCCAAAAAGGTTGGGTATTCTGAACTGCTGTTTGGTGCATAGGCACAAACAACTCCACCCGAAGGTGGAGGGAGGCTACCCTCTCGTCCACCGGGGTGAACCCCAACGTACAGGCGCCGAGCCGGCGAGCAATAAGTATACTCACACCTGCTCGGTGCCTCTCATCGTGGGCAACTCCAGAGTGGAAGGGAGTCCAACCCCTCTCGAGGACTGGTTCCAGAACCCAAGCTGTGTGTGGAGGCGAGTCCGACTATATCTTGTCGGAACTTCTCGACCTCACACACCGGCTCGGGCTCCTTGCCTGCCAGAGAGGTGACATTCCACGTCCCTAGAGCCAGCTTCCGTAGCCGGGGATCGGATCGCCAAAGTCCCTCCCTTCGGCCACCGGCCAGCTCACACTGCAACCGATCCCTATGGCCCCTCCCACAGGTGGTGAGCCCATGTGAAGGCGGACCCACGTTACCCTTTCGGGCTCTGTTATAACCTGTGTTATTGTTAGTGGATTATGTTCATAACTTTTATGGACAGAAAGCAGTAATCTCCAATTCTCACTTGAGCGGTTCGCAGCAGAGTGTGAAGTGGCTGGGTTGAGAATCAGCACCTCCAAATCCAAAGACCTTGATCCTCAGGCGGAAAAGTGTGGTGTGCCCTCTTCGGGTCGGGGATGAGATCCTCCAAATAAAACAGACTTGGCTTTGCCCTTCAAACTTATTTATTGATGTACTCAACAAGGGGAAAATCAATTCCAATGTATTTATATAAAAAAAATAATTAAAAAAAAAAAAAAAAATGTACATCCTTCTAGATACTGAACACAAAGTTATTGGGTTCCAACCATAGCAAAACAACTCTACCTAAAACAAGTTTACAACTTCCATGAATCATCCTCACAGTCAAAACAAAGGTGACGCGCAAAAAAACAAAACAAAAGGGAGAAACAGCTAAACAAGAGTTGCAAAGATATTCATAATGCAATAATGCGTATAAGCACACTGCTGCTCTGTATTAGTCAGTCAACCCTAACATCCAATTATTGACAACTATATCGTTCTCACCGCTACAGTGGATAAAGCCATTCATACACCGTTTGACCATTTATGTTCATATATGAGTCACGTAATGTATATATCCATAGATATGTGAATATGAACCGACGTAAAGATAAAGAGCTCAAACGTGTGGTTTGTCAGCCTTTCTTACCACTTGTATATCTACAATGTATTTATGTAAAACAAAAGCAATGTCTACAAGATTTGTTTTCCTTTTTTCCTCTTCTAGACGAGATTATCGACAAAACAAACCGAATGCACCGAAAATGCCTCATCTGGCAAACTAAGGAGGGATTTCAACTTCCAAAAGTTAAACTTAAAGCACAATTTGGCCAAATAGTCAAGAAAAAAAAAAAGTTACTTATTTACACACTTATCCTGACGCTTTTTTAAATTCTGTTATATTAAAAAAAAAAAAAAAAAAAAAAAAAAAAAAAAAAGCCTTTTCGATCGGGAAAGTCTGGACGGACATTGCGGGTCCGCCGCTACGCCGGCCGGGAAGACCTGTTCTGAGAGCGCTCTGCATTCTTGCTACTTTTGTGTCAGACGCCTTTGCAAATCGATGTGGGGAAAAAGGCTGCTAGAAAGATGGCCGAAGGCGACCGTTTATGCCGCTGCAAACTTTCTTGTAAAGTTGAAAAGCATCACAAGGTATCAGATCAAGATATTTCTCAGTCAAAATACTGTTTTTTTTTTAATCATCATTTATCTTCCAGATCCAGTAAAAAGTTTTTCCAAATTTCTTTTTTTTATAAAAATAGACGCTTTTAAACCCACATCAAAGAGGTTTGGAGCTCTTTGGCAAGGTACTTGCTTTAAGAATGTCTTTTTTTCTTTTCATCCATTATACAGTAAGCGCAGACAAAACCAAGAACCGACTGAAAATATGACAACGTGCGCAATAAAACAGTCGGGGAAAAGAAAACAGCGAATGAAACGGAACCAGAATCACAACAACACGGAACGGCACGAGAGCACAAAACGCGTTGAGCTAAAGCAACAAAAAAGATGAACGCCAGTGGAGCGCGCATTTAAGCTTTGTGGGTTTTGTTGGTCTTGAACGACACCTGCAGCACGCGGTCGCCCAGGCGGTACCCGTTGAGGCTGCCGATGGCCACGGCCGCCTCGTCGTAGTTGGTCATGGTGACAAAGCCGAAGCCTTTGCACTTGTTTGTGCTGAAGTCGCGAATGACCTTCACGTTGGTGACGGCGCCGAACGGCCCGAACATTTGCCACAGGATGCTCTCGTCGGCGTCGGGGGACAGGTTGTACACGAAGATGCACCAGCCGCTACTGTGGCCCGGGATGTTGATGCCGGCTAGGCTGGTCACCCCGTCGATGGCCATGGGTGAGAACCTGCTGTGACACACCACAAACGCAGTGCGTTCAACACAGCCGCGCCCCCCCAAATAAAGAAAAAAAACAAAAAAAGACAAAAAAACATCTGACAGAAAAATGCCCTCTGACCTTTACATACACAGTAATTTGTGTATAATGCACATTACCCCCCCAAAAAAATTTGTCAAAAGTCAAGAGTGTGCATTATACATGGGTATAGGGTAAACTGAAAAAAAAACTTCATTTTATAAATATATGCCGCCATCTAGTAGTTATGAAAAAGCTGTACACTTTCATTCCAATATGCCACCTTGAGGTTATGAGAAAGGTGTACACTTTCATTCTAATATGCCAGCGCCACTGAGCAGTTATGAAAAAGTTGTAGCCTACATTTTCATTCCAATATGACAGGGGTATGCATGACTGCATATGTACAGTTGTGCTCATAAGTTTACATACCCTGGCAGAATGTGTGTTATTTTTTGTTTAATTTTATTTATTTATTTATTTTAAATACGACTGATTACTGAACAACAACCATCAATTTCTTTATGGTTATCTTTTGTTTGATGATAATGCTTTTCTGAAATGCTTGACAGTTTAAATTGAACCCCATTAAAATAAAATGAAATGTGTTTCACCTGGCCCTTCGTGTTTTCTTTAAAGTATTGTACCCATCTTAGAAATTATGCCTGGGTAACCAAACATGACCAAAACTGTCTGTTTCCTCATTTACTAAAGAAAAGTAGGGCTGTAAATTTTAAAATAAGCGCAAGTAAATAAAAAAAGTATTACAGGTTCAATTAATGGGGGGTGGGGGGAAACCTAACAAAATACAGACAAAACATGTTTTGATCATACGGGTAGAAGCAAAATCATCCATTGTGAAAATGCAATATACATGGGTTTTCCAGAATTTTGAGGTCAACTTTGGGGGTGCATATTATACATGGGTGCGCATTATGAGAAATTACAGTCACTTAATTTGACCTCGGGCAAACTTTTGAATACACAGGTCCAACAGTTTCAGTACTTTTTGCACAACTTGCTGTTTGACAAGGCAAAAAACCCTATAATCCCTATCGACTGATGACTGTTACAACCTGCTGATGACACTCAGTGGACAGATTTCTGGGTTCAATTACAGCAATTGCAAGTCCACGAGTAGTCGTTCAGCAAATTACACCTTGTGCATTTATAACAACGGAGCTTGGCCTTATGGGGGAAAAAATAAGTCTGCTTATCTTAATGAGCAGTAACATGCTAATGGTTAGCATCGATAGTTGCAGTTTTGGAAGCCACAGATTTAAATGGTGGAGCAACACAAACATCATATAAGAACGCTCAAGATATATTCTTTATCCTCTACGATAAGTGACTAATATTACAGCATCTTGCCGAGTCACAGTAGTAGAAGATTCTTCATTCGTGTCTGCATAACAATTATACTGTACTACCACCTGGTGGCCAAGGTAAGCACAGCACTCTCAATCGGATTGCCACATTCAAATCATGAAACCGTCTAGTTATTACTGTTTTTATAAAGTAAAATCTATAGAACATCCATTTTCCTTATTAAAATACAACATTTCAATGTCACTTTATTTTGGTTTTATGTGGTTAGTGCTAAAAAAATTCAATTAACATTCATCTGGTTTTACACAGGGCTAAAATGCACAAATCCGACAACTTTCATTTTATGGGCATACGCGTTTAGTGCAACTTTCTACCCAACCCAAATGGCAAACTAGAAAAATAAAAATAACCATAAGACATTTTTACAATTTTGAAAAGGACAAAAGTCAAAGCGCTGTTGGAAGGTGGCGGAATTTTCAGGCAGTGTCGCGCGAGATTAGCTACTCCGGTTAGCCTCGCGCGGAACATCCACCGTGACAGGTGCGCACCCCGCCGTCAAGGCGAGAGCTTGGCCGACAAAGACGGTCGGAAAGAGAGGGGGGACACGTCTATTGTCACTGTGCAAAAGACGTTTGACGCAAAGCAGTCCGGAGATGATCAAGGTGAGCTACTCGCGGAAGCGCAAGTGTGCATGTCGCTGGTGCAATGCGGCACAACAGCGGCCCAGAACAGTGCGAAGCCGCATCGTCCTTCCTGACATGTTGTGACACGCCGTGTGCAAAGTCCACACCTCATTTAACAAATCAATTTAACCACTTTCATCTATTTAACACACAGCAAAACTTGGTGAAACACTTTTTTTGAGAGTGTATAAGATTATTCAGGATTTGTCACCCTCCCTCACTAAATCGGGAGTCACGAGTCAACTCGAATCACAACTGATTCATTTGTAGCGAGAGTCTGTCACTTCTATATGAGTAATATGACTTCCAGTATGACAGGGGTACATATGACTGCATATATGTACAATTGTGCTCATCAGTTTACATACCCAGGGAGAATTTGTGATTTTATTTATTTTTTTAATAAATACGACTATATATATATATAAATATGACTGACCATCATACATTTCTTTATGGTTATGTTTTGTTTAATAATGCTTTTCTGAAATGCTTGACAGTTTAATTTGAATCCCATTAAAATAAAATTAAATGCGTTTCACCTGGTCCTTCATGTTTTCTTAAAATAATTGTACACATCTTACAAATCCTGCCTGGATAATCAAACATATGAGCAGAACTATGTATTTTGTCATTTACTAAATAAAAGTAGGGCTGTGAATTTCAAAATAAGAGCAAGTAAATGACAAAAGTATTGTGTGTTCAAATAAGGTGTTTAACTTCAGAATAATTATTTGAAAAAACTAACAAAATACAGATAATACTTCATGTTTTGATCATATGGGTAGACGCAAAATCATGCATTGTAAAAATGCATTATACAAGGGTAGAAGAGTTTTCCAGAATTTTTAGGTCAACGAGAAATTACGGTAAATTAAATAGCGAAACTAAATCAATAAAAATCCACGTACCTTTTCACACCGTAAGCCATGTTCAGCAGGTTGTCCAGCCTAAAAACACAAAGTGGATATGAGGGCGTCAACATCCTATCATAAGCAGAATCCATTTATATGTACAGTATTTCTCCAAATGGTGGCCAGGCGCCTTTATTTAGTACTCAAGTGCAGATGAGGGGGAGGCTACATTTGGACAATATTTATGGAAGAAAACAAAATAGTATCATTGATGTACATTTTGAAACAAAATTAGGAAACACGACAAATTCTGATTGTTGAGTTGCATTTGATCACAAAATAACTGCAAACCCATCATAAATGTGAATGTGAAGCATAAGGTAATAAAGCATAAAAATGGTGAATGTTATGTAACTTGGATGTGCATTAGAACACTAAATCAACAACCCATCACAAAAGTGAATGTTAAAGTAGCATTTAAAACATTCAGCAAAACTACACTATTTCAGACACATTCATACAGTACGCCATTTCTGTTTGGGTCAACAACAGATTAATTTTTTTTCTTTTTTTAAATAGTTTTACACAGTGCTAAAATAGGTGTAAAAATGCTACTTAACATTCACTTTATTTCAGTTTTATGCAGTTACTGAGAAAATAAAATATTTGTTGAATTCAAATATCTTCACATGGAGGACTGGCACTAATGTACAATGTACTTATTTCCTTAATCTTTTTCACATGGTATTATTCATTGCATCTTATCTTTATTTTTATGCCATTTTCCAGTCTTAGGTTTTTATTGAACACTGGGTTTTATATAAGTTTTTCTTTTTGAGTTAGGTCTATTGTCTTATGATCTTTCAGTGTTTCCTCAGAGGGAGCCATCTGCACCGGGAGCTGTGGTTGAACGTGGTGGCCGTCGTGGTCCTGCCTCATGGGGTCTTCAGTCACCATATGTACTCACCCCCGCAGCTGTCTGTTCTTGGTGCAGAAGGCTCCCTGAACTGGCGTTTATGTGAATGTTTAGTAACATTTAAACACTTCAGTTCGACATCACACAAACTCTTTAGGTCGGCGACGGAATTCAAATGGGATGAGTGTGTTCACGTGAAGAAAAAACTATTTGTGATGACACCCGGTGGCTAATTAAAATGATAATTTCGATTAATTTGGCTGTGCCCCTTTTACCTGAAGCGTTGTGCCTGCTGTGCGAGCGGTCCCGGGTACCTTCGATTGGGCGACTGGTACAGCTGGGACAGCAGCGCCTGGTTGGTCTTCTGGCTCGGGTTGTTGGCAAACTTGACCGTGATGGGCTCGGCGGCGCCGGGCGGCTTCTGGCAGTGGAGACCCTTGATGGCCTCCTCGGCTTCCACCCGCCGGTCAAAGCGGATGAAGCCCACGCCTCTGGAAAGACCTGCGCAACAAAACACAGGGACCGTTTTCGGGTGTACTCATAAACCCATGCATAAAGTTTTACAGAATAAAAAAAGAAAGTCCTGCCAGAATAACTAATTTTGTGAGAATAAAGTTGTACTTCTATAAATGGGACAATTACATTTACTTTGTGCCCCCCCCCCCCCAAAAAAAAATGCTACTTCACGTTATTTTGGATAGGTTTACACTTATTTTGTACAAGAACGTCACTGAAGATACTTTTGAAAATGTGTGAATTTTATGTAAATTCACTGAAGACTAAACTGTACAGGTGCAAATGTTTGTTTTGTCTATAGCCTCGCAGAGAACCGAAAGTCCCGTATGTCTAATTTAGGTCAATTTGTTTTTTTTCAAAAAACTATAGACTGGTCAATACCCCCCTCCCCCCCAGTTGTTTTCACAAATGATCAATTTCGGGGGGAACATTATGTCACCAAGATTCAAAGTACATTTCTTGACACAAAAGCCAAGGCAAAAAAAAAAAAGGTGTAATTCAGAAGGAAGCCCGTCAGCCACAAACACGAGATTAAATCATTTTCGCTTGTTGAGGGGGGCTTCGGCACAACCACAGACTTGATTTTTTATTTTTTTTTTCTCCATTATCCTTGTTGGTACAGCTGTAAGCAAACTGGTCAAGAACAAGTGTCTGCCATACAATGCGTAGCTGAAGGAATCCTGCGTTTGGCAAATGTCTTGCAGAAACATTCCGTTGATTCGTTTGTCTTCGCATGACAGCGGCGAAACAGATGACGGAAATGCATTTCATTTCTCGCCACGGAACAGTTCTTGCTCCAGCGGCAGAAACGCACCCGAGTCCTGCTACTTTGCACCCATTTGATATTCTACCCACCCCATGCATATTTATGAACATCTCAGGTGGAAAATTGCATTTTGGTATTTCGCACCGATACACCCGTGATGCATTTTTCAGGCCCCTGCTGTGTCATTTTTATTTTTTTACTCTTTGGAGGAAAAAAAATGACAAAAGGCAAAGGATTTGAGAAAACCTAATTAAAGCCAATGTGGATATACAGTGAACTCATTTGTGAACTCATCTACTCGTGACTTTTTCTGTACAACATAACTAAAACGTTGCCGACCTGGGTCATTGCGACCTCAAGAAGTAAACTTTCCTCCTTTGAATCAAACAGTCAAGTAGCTTTTGACAAATGGAAAAAAGAAAGACGAGAAATGTAAACTTCAGCCCGAATGGACAAGAATTCACCTTTGTGCAGCGTGTCTAATATGCAATGATAAAATTTAATCGATGAAACTGTCAAATATTAAGTGACATTTCGGTTAAACGGTTCCTGACACGGGTTTCTGACAAGGGTTTCCCTGATTTTTGGTGTGGATCTTGTATTCTACAGGAGAACGTGTCATACACGAAAAATCACTGTACTTTTTGTTATTGAAAAGCTTCCAGGTCGTAGTTGAAGTATCGAGAAGCAAGGCGTTAGAAAACCCAGACCCTGTACAACCAGCAAACGTGGCTCTCAAATGTCCCCTACAAAGTAAAATGGCAGACTTTCTGTGGCTTTGTTAGACCTTTTTTTGCTTACCAAACAACTAAAGTGAAAATGGCTTAAATTTGGGAGTTTTGGAGTGCTTTCGTTGGCCCTAGTGTTTAGCACGTGTGCCTCACAGTTTTGAGGTTCAGATCTCTGCTTGGGCTGCTCTCCACCCGCTTGGGTGGGTTTTATCAAATTGCACTAAAATACGCAAACGCTAATTGACAATTTTTGATTGTTTTATAGTTTTGTATTAAAACGCACAAAAGCATCTTAAAATACATTCATGGTTATTTTGTGTAGGTTTATTGAAGCCTAAATTGTCCATAAGTGTTATGTACAGTATGTAATGTGAATGGATAGATTTTCTATCGGTGCTCCAGTGCTTACCCACAACCCTATTGAGGAACAGTGCTATTATTTATATATATATATATATATATTTAAAAAAAAGCCATTGCCTAAGGGTAACTAATGAAAAAAGGAAAGAAAAACGCAAGAGGATCCGACTCACCGGTCACCTGGTCCACCAGAATGCGTGAGGTAATGATGCGGCCGTACTGGGAGAAGAGCTGCTCCAGTTCCATCTGAGTCATGGTCTTCGGCAAGCCGCTGACGTACAAATTTGCATCTCGTATGGAGGCGGAGCTCGGACGCGCATAGGACACCTACGGGCACGGTGCCATTCGCATGAGCACTGGGCGCATTACCACATACAGTACATCTGTTGGAGTTATCTTTTGGCAAGACCCCTGAAGCTAAAAAGGGTCATCATAAATCAACCAAGGCCAATAAGCGCGGGTGAAGAAATTAATACACACACACGAAACATCCAATCTTCACTTGAATATTTTTGAGGCATGCAAAATTTGTGCTGTATCTGGAACGTTTAGGGGAAAATGCAATCTCATTTATTTTTAAGGGACATTATTTCTAATTGGCAGTGCAGAAAATGCACAAACATACATTATGATTCAGTCACTGGTTTGATCCGTAACATATCAGAAAAGATGCAAAAATGCTAAACGTTTTCCAAAGTAAAACCAGATGTTTTGATTAAACGCGAAGGCCGCTTTCATTTAATTCAATCGGGCCTACAGAAATCAGAATATTTACTGTTGAGAGGCTGAAATTCCGAGGATTCAATTCCAAGTGAAACAATCTCTCTAAATGATTAATTAATTATCAAAATACTTGGAGTAAAATGATTTTGAAACAAATTGTTTTGGGATCATAGTTTGTGGTATATTGACATTTTGAACCGTTAATATAGACATAAGCACTCTCGGGGGGTGTCAATAACTTTTTTTTGCTATTTGCTGCACCGTCCCTACGCGCCTCTGCTCAATAAAGGTTGCTTGGACAAAGTGAGCCTTAATCGCTTCGAACCAAACTGTTAGACTTCTTGTGTCTTTTCAGGTGCAAAATCTTGACTTTTTCTTTGTACATCCCTACCTTGTACAATTCCTTGCAGACTATGTGCACATATGTATATGGCAATTTTTATTAATTTTTTTCTTCAATGCATTTGCTTGCTTTGACCAGTTTAAAAAAATTTCACAGCTGCTCCTGCATAATTTGTAAGAGACGGAGGCGGTCAAGGTGGTCCTGGGTGAGAGCCCCCACCTTCACTTTCATCCACTGCAGCTTTGTAATAGCTGCTGTTGCCCAAGCCCACTCTCCCTTCTTCTTTCTCCCTGGGCAGCGCACGGAGTGTGACGACTGCCGCCTGATGAATGCTAATGACCGCCCCCTCCCGGAAAATGCATACAAGCGCTTGTACGCCGCACGAAACCATAGAAACAGTCCTGCTCCGCTTGTAACAATAAGGTCCCTTCCCAGCGACCCACGTTTTTCCTCCAGCCTCGTTATGCCGCGACTTATGAACGCTAAAAAGATTGGGGCGACATCTTACCTTGATGGTCTTGGTCTGAAGTCTCAAGCCATTCAATGTGTTGATGGCTTTTTCCGCATCCTTGGCGTCCACGTAGTTCACAAATCCGTAGCCGAGGCTCTGCCCTGAAAAGCGCCACATCGCGCTTGCTTGATTATTACGGCACATTTAAACTGTAAAACCAGTCATTTGTCACGTTGTGTGTGTGAATGTAGCAAAAACGATAAATGACACGTTTCTCCCCGGCCCCAACTGACTGTGAAGTTACTTTTGGCTTTACTTCAAGATTCAACACAATATTCTGTATATTAACAGACTACCACAAGTGATGTCAAAATAAGGAAGACAAGATAATAGTAATTCAGACAGCGCCTTTACGTGCCGTTTACGCATGTCAGCTTCCAACCAGAACTCTTATGAGACAGGAGAGCTTGTTTTTACTCAAACTGTTACTTTAATAGTTTTAAAGTGTAAAAACAACCCAAAACAACTGTGTTAAACAGACGACGGACCATCTTGACAAATTACATGAACCCTAAACATTTGAATGCCAAACTGTTCAATGTTTTACGACTTTTTACACAAAATACTGTTCTTCCCCAAGGAGATCTACCATAATTTCTCATGTATAATGCGCACCCATGGAGAACGCGCAACCCCAAAGTTGACCTCCAAATTCTGGAAAAGCCTTCTACCCATATATAATGTATATGCTTCTACCCATATGATCAAAGCAAAGTATCTGTATTTTGTTATTTTTTTTAAAGAATCATTCTGAAGGTAAGCACTTTATTTGAACCCGTAATACTCTTTTTATTTTTATTTGATTTATTTGATTACCCAGGCAGAATTTGTAAGATGGGTACAATTCTGTAAAGAAAACATGAAGGGCCAGGCGAAACATTACATTTTATTTGAATGGGATTCAAATTAAACTGGCAAGCATTTCAGAAAAGCATTATAATTAAACAAAATATAACCAAGAAAATTATGGTTGTTCGGTTATCAGTCGTATTAAAAAATAAAATACATTAAAAAAATAATTCTGACGGGGTATGTAACTTTGGAGCACAACTGTACATAGGCAGTCATACGTACCCGTCATATTGGAATGAAAGTGTAGGCTACACCTTTTCCATAACCTCTAGGTGGCAGTGGCATATTGGAATGAAAGTGTACACCTCTCTCATAACCTCTAGGTGACAGTGGCATCTTGGAATGAAAGTGTACAGCATTTTCATAACCTCTAGATGGCGGCATAAATTTATAAATGTGAAAGTTTTTTCCATTTTCCCCCTATACTCATGTATAATGCATACTATCGACTTGACAATTTTTTTGGGGGAAAAATGCACATTATACACGAGATTACGGTACTTGTGTGCCTTTCTGTGACTCTTCCAGTCTCTAGCTCTGTTCCAATCTGCTGATGACCCTAAATTCAGTGGCCACTCTCCTCTGAAAACATCCCATTTGAAGCATCGCAGTTGGACACAGGGTCCAATACAGTTTACATTTAAAGGCAAGAGTGCATTTTCAGTTCATCCTGAAATTTCACTCCAAGGCCCAACAGCCCAAACTTTATCATTTAGTGAACAGATGGTGCTTGAGGAATCATTTCAGAAATTCCCGGTGAAGGAGCATCCCGGATTTTACTGGCTAAACGAGGTTACCTGTTATTTTGTCTCGTACGAGCTTGCAGGACTCTATCTCTCCGATGCTGCCGAACAAACTCTTGAGCTCCTCCTGGGTCATGTTCTGTGGCAGGTAGTTGACGATCAGGTTGGTCTTGCTGTCCTCCAGGCTACCCGACTCCACGGGCGAGGAACAGTTGTTGGAGATGCTGGACGGCCCGTTGCTAGTGTTGTTGCACGTGGGCCCGTTGGACAGCTGCGTTTCCATGGCTGCAATTACCTGCTAAATGAGAATGAGGAGAGGCGTCTGGTAAAACTGCGGTTTCGACCGTTCTTCACACACCGGAGCCGTGGACCACGTGAAGTTACACCAACTAACATCACTTCCCCCGCCCCCCCGATCGGCCCTAAGTTTTTCAACCACACCGATACAGAGTCACTGATGAGTAGGAAAGGGAGAAAGAAGAGCTAACGTGATTGGGTAAGGCCGGGAGAACAAGGAAGTGGCACAAACCCCGGTCCAAGGCTCGGATGCCCACGAGCCACTTCTAAGAAGAGAAGCCACATCGCACAGTCTGACTGCCATGTTAGTGCGGAGACGGTGTCTGAAATGTGGACACAGAACATGTTAGATCACAACAGAGCACACGCAACATTCGGCGTCGAACGCGCGCCACGACCCGACGCTCAGTCATCATCCCCCCAACAAGTCAACAACAACAGGCGTGAGAAAAATCCAGGAGGATAAGCGACATCCCCGAGTGTTGACGGCCAACTGCCACAAAAAAATGAAAAATAAATCACCACTTCCAAGAACCACGCACAATCAGTGCACTTGAGAGAAAAAGCAAGCCAAAAGAAGTCAATATTTTAAAGGAAAACCTCTCTGTTCAAAAAGTGACGATACATATGGATCTTCTGTTTTCAATCATATCCGCATACGAGTTTTCCAATTTTAACAAAAACAATTTTTCTATCAACTTTTGCAGTGATTCTCAGTGATACACAAGCTCCCTCTATTGGTATGTGAAAAAATTACTGAATTCAATATTCAAAATTTGTGGCTTTTGTTAAGTACAGTTCCGTTGTATTTAATCAAGCACAATACATTTGCAATAATCTTTTTAAGAACGGCTTGTTTTCAAACATTTTAGGTACAGTTTATATTTAACTTATGTGCAATGCATTAAACAGAACCATTAAGGACTTTTTTTATTTTCCTATATTCAATCGCAGTGTTAATGTTCAAATAAAAAAAAAAAATAAAAAAAGAAAGTGAAATGACATTCGTACAGTATTTTCTATAAATTTTATGCTTGCAAATGTTGTGTTAAAAACATTTATGAGTTTAAAATGCGTGTTTTAATAAGTTTAAATCAGAGTTGTCCCGATACCTAATTTTCAGCTTATCAGTATTGGGTGAGAAAGATCGTCTTTCCTTTCATTTTTAAAGTCACGAAGCAAAAAAATAAAATAAATAATACTGAGGTATAAAGATATTACTAAATGGAACAACAACAGCTTAGTTTTATTTCACACAATGTACTCTAATTTGACATCTTTATTTTGTTACTGCACTAAGTGGAAGGATCAGACAGGTTTTAACCACTGCTGCACTAGACAAAAAGGTACGCTGGAACTTGGGTTACTTATTTGAATAAAAAATAAAAACAGGATTAAGAAAATTTGGATGTACAGTCTTCTTAATGCATGTAACAAGGTATCAGATCAGGACTCTAACGACAGATGCTCAAAGTCAAGTGACTGACTCTGCCTAGTTTAAATGTGGGTAATTTAAGTCTTAAACTATGATTAGAGTATTTTCGATATTTTATGCTCGCAAATTTCTTTGCATTCAAATAAATTTCCAATGCGTTTAAAAAGTGTCTTTTAATAAGTTTAAAATAATTTTAAGAACGTGGACGTTATTTAAAGACAAACAATAAACCAGGGATCACTGTACTGCATCTGTTGTTAAAATTCTATAATTTATTTTATACTTAAATGTTCTGTGAGGAATTTGGTTAACATATTGCACAGCCACTATAACCACAAGAAAAAGCATATCCTTGTGCAAAAAATAAAATAAAATCAAGTTATCACGAACTGCTGGAATTGTCAGCAAATCCAGACCACATACGAACTCTTCCTTGTTGATAAAGGAGCAGCGTCGTTGCCACCTAGTGTTTGGAGGCACACACAGTTTGGCCAAAGATACAACTGAACCAAGCACAACAGAGACTACGGAGCCAAATGTGCAAAAACGATTGATTTCTGGATGTCAACAGAGTTGACGTCGACAGCAGTGCAAAGTTCAAAATAAACGTCCACCCACGAAGTTCAACAAGAAAAAAATCTGAACAAAAGTGACAAAAGTGGCAATGGTAACTTTTTTTTTTGTGACCAAATAAACACCTTTCTTCATTAGTCAGCAAAACAAACGAATGAGAGCCATCACCCTTACCGTCTTCGCCCGTTTGTGGCAATGCATTTTTGTCCCGCGAGCATAACGAACGGACGTCTACTTCAGCACAATTGTCTCCCTGAACCATCTGTTTGAACGCAGCTATCTGCTTGCACACCGTCAACACACTAAACAAGCACTTCCACGGTGGCAAACCGCTCGACACAGTCATAAATCAGCCTATTATCAACTTATGCTGCAACATGCCGGCCAACAGTGTGCTCTGGATGAGAGAAGAAGAGGCAAAGAAGGTCCCTTACTAAGCTCCAATAATATTCCTCGTTCCCGTGGAGCAGAAAAAAAACATGCGGCTTTGAGCATCCGTGTTAAACTTGAGTTGTCTGAAGGTTTACAATGAACGCGCTCATTTCCATTAACTTGTCTATGGCATTTCGGACCGTACGATAATCATCCAGCTCGCGGATTTTCATTGAAATAAAACTACGTAGTTTGGTTGGTGAAGCTTTGCTTTTCTTTTGCTAGTTTTACAGTAAACCTTAAAGAAAGAAAAAAAAAAAGGCTTTAAGCATGCTTCGCCTCTGGAGGAATGTGTGAACTACAGTCTTCATTGCCTCAAAGTGATGTTATATGAGTGAGAGGAGGCGCCAAGGAATACATTAAAAAGTGTCTTTAGTTTCAATAACTTTAAATATACATATACACACACACATATATATATATATATATATATATATATACATATACACACACATATATATATATATATATATATATATACATATACACACACACACACACACACACACACACACAAAATTGGAATGCTACGAAACTATAGTCCATAACATTACAACAACAATATTTTTGGGCGAATGAAGGAGGAAACCAAGTCGGACGTTACCGAAATAATTCAAAATTGTCATCCATGAAAATTTCTTCTGAAAAATAAAGTCCCTATATTACCAACTTATTCCAATTGTTGTTGTAGCATATAGTATAAAGTAGCACAAAAAGACAATCAAAATATACAGGATTTTTACTAAAGGACACATTTTGAGATTCTGGCTTCAAACGATAAGTTTAGCAACAACGCCAAAATGTAAGAGGCAGGGAACAAGAGAACATATTGTCCAGAAATTACAACTCGCTATTCCACTTTTTATTCTCAGCGCAAAAGCACAATCATTGGCCACGGTCTCGCTTGCAGACACAAATATTTCACTGGATAAACACTTGGATGGGAAATCTTGGCGAGACGCAAACACCGCGAGGCGCTGACCGTGTGTGCGGCTTGACAAAAGAGTCAGACAGACATTTGCCTATGGAGCGTTACACTGTCGAGTGCAAGCAATTAGCAGGACATAATACTAAGAGTGGACTCGTAATATTAGAAAAAGGTGTTATACTGTCATAGGAAAAAGGTTCGTTTGCTCATCTAACCCCCAGAGTTCACATAAAATGTTCACTAGTAGGTCGCCTAGTAAAACGCTCATCACATCACATTTTAATTGAAATATTCCAAGTCTGGAAAAATCCTGACAACTTTATTCTCGTTATGAGGAAAATGTAATGTTGCGAGAATTCATAAAATGAACGAGAATAAACTTGGGATGTTACAAATGTAAGAAGATTTTAAAATAAATTAAAAAAAATAATAATAAAAAACATGATACTGGGGAAAAACTGGAATGTTGTGAGAATCCTGACGTTTTTTTTTTTAAAACTAAGTCGCAATGTTATGAGAACGAAGATGGAACGTAACTAGATTTTTAGAAAAAAAAAAGTTTTGTTACGAGATGACAAAAGAATGTTATGGGAAATAAGCAATTTTTTGTTTAGAAAAACAAAACAAACAAAAAAACATTTGAAAACAATGTCGCAACGTTATGAGAAAAACTGTTGAAATGTTGCAAGACTACGTTTTTTTAAACCAGTCACAATGTTACGAAACAAAAACCGGTAATTTTAAAAGAATAAAAAGTTGCAATATTACTACAATGTCTTATTTTTGACAGATAAAGTCGCAAGTTGGAATGCTTCCAGATATAGATATATAAAAAAAGATGGAATCTCATGGGAACTGGATTTGAGAAAAGAACATGTTACAAGAATGCAGTTGTAATACCAGTAGTACCAGAATAAAGTTGCGATACTACAAGATAGGGCTGCACGATATTGGGGATATTTTTTTGTAACCCTGCCATGTGAAAATGCAGGATAACGTTATGTGAAAACCTGCACACATTTCACTTTGTATTGTTTGGACAGTTGACAATATAATAAGAATAAAATAATAAACTATAATAAATTAAACGTATACCGACTCATTTGTGTGACGCCTACGCCTATTTAAATGCACTGTAGTATTGAGCAGGTAAGAGTCCAGCCAGACAGAAGAAATTATTTTTACTCATGCCCACTTATACTGTATAGTCATTAGCACATTCCTAACACTATTCATTTGTTTTTAATCAAACTGTTGTGCTGAGAAAACTAGAGTTACAAGCATAAAGTTGCAACGTACCAGAGTACAGTCAATTTTTTGCAGAAAACCATTGCAGTGTTAAATTGTAATATTACGAGAAAACGGTGGTGCGAGATATGAATGTCCGAGACTGAGACTGTTTTTTTTTCAATATACGAGCCGTCGTTCGGCCCATTTTTTGCTTTGACCTGTGAACCAAAATTTAACTCGTCTCACTTTGCAACAAGCAGCAGGTTGGCAGAGTGAACAAACCAAAGAGAGTTCAAGCTGTTAAATGCCACTTCCATTGAGGTTTACTGTCAAACAAAACTTGAGAATTACACATTTAACCACACATTTGCCTTGCGCTAGCTTCATGCTAACACACGATCAAAACGCCACTGATAGGCTAACACATTGCATCGGTGTTGATGCTTTAAGCAACGGATATTTGAACACAAACCATGACGCGACACGAGGACAGACGACAATACTCAGGCATACATCCTTTATCCTCTGCAAAGAACAACTTTGGGCAGTTGTGTTCACCATGTATATCCGCATGTCTGCATTATACTGTCCCCAGGTGGCCAAGGTGTCCACAACAGAAAGAGCAGCACCAATATCCATTGAATTGGAGCAAAAAAATGTGACAAAAACAGTTTTAATTCTTTACATTCTATATAATTAGGTCATTACTGTACGCTTTTATAAAGTGCTATTTTCCTTATTAAAACCAATAAATGGCATTTCTATTCATTTCAATAAGATATGTAATTGAAGTGTTTTGGTTACAAGCGTGGTGATGCAACAAATCAAACTCGTATTTCAAGGAACCACTGCAGTCACATTTTTGAGAATGTTGCAATAACTTAAGGACTTAAAGTTCTAATCGTACAAGAAAATTATTGGTAAAGTTTACGAGAATAAATTAGGGTTTTTAAAAAAATGACGTAGTATTAAATGCTGTCAGAAACATTTTCGGAACAAGAATACTCATCATTAATAAGTATAATACCATTAAACAGTTTTGTGAGATGAAACAATCCTTTCCCATCATATTACGTTTTTTCACTTAATTCCACCGCTAGTACTCTTGGATGCTGTTTGTAAACATTTGAGCTTCATAACGGAGCGTTTGTGACTAAGCGGCAAACTCGTTAAAGCGCGACCTCAAGGCAAACAGTGAGCTCAGCGTGTGCTGATGCGAGCCAGCACTTGAAGCGAGGGAGGCACGAACCCTCCGCCGAGGATCCGATTGACCAAGTGTGCGTGACGAGCTGCCGCACGGCATGTCTGTCCTTGAAAAAGGGGAAGAGAGAGAGAGGAGAAGAGAGGAGAAGAAAAAAAAAAAAAAAAAAAAAGCCCCACAAGTGACGGTTCAAAATATCACCAGGGTGGAGGCAGATGTGACACCCGCAGCAAAAAAGATGACTTGTGTAATATTACAACTTTACTCTCGTAACATTGTGACTTTTTGAGACAATGAATTTGGGTATTTTACAACACAAAGGGAATTTATGGAATGAAACCGGGAATTTACAAAACTTTAGGTTGGCTCTTAATAGCAAACTAAAATATACAGTAGTTGGGGAAAATATATTTTTACAAAAACCTGACTTAAAAAAGGCAGATATCATGCAGGTCGATGATGCTTTTTTAATTTGCATGCTGAATAGGACTGTTGTTTTTTTTTGGCTGGGGGGGGGGGTGCATTTTAATTTTTCAATAGTTTGGTTCGGAGGGACAACGCAAAATGTTTGTTCAGCAAAAGTAGTAAGTATGTTGAGGTGATGCATCTCGACTGAGAGACAAGATTTGTATGTTGGGGAGGAGCCAAGTTAAACCTGGATTGCCACAGAAAGTTTTACCCACATGTGCATGTGCCTCTGTGGGTGCATTTGGAAATCAATTCATCTGTAAGTCATTTAGTTTTATGAGTAATGCGAGTTTGAAATAAGTGTTTTGGGATCACACTTTTAAACTTCATCCTGTGAGGGAAATTAATCGGCATGTAGCTATTACCATAACGGCTAATATGCAACATGAAAATGGTGTGGTGAGTAGTTTCACGTTATTGTAGTTTTCTAATACAATGACTATCTTGTTTGCAGACTTAGTTAAGTTACTAACAATTATGATGGTGACCCTGGAACAGATTCCTTCAATTCATTTTCTTATCAGTGGGAAAATGGGTCAACATTTAAGATTAGCATTAAGATACCATTTCATATTAATTTATACAACCACTTCCCGTGTGTGAGATAAATACTTCCTGAACATTATGCATAATATACTGCATGCACATTCAATAATAGGCGCATTGCCATACATACTATAGTTATAACTCTCCCTCCTTGCATTAAAATATTAGTTTCTTACCATATAGCAACATGCAACATCTTCACCTTCATTTTTTATTTCTCGATTAGATTTGCGTCTTTGGACTTTGTTGGTTGTGCTATACTATGAATGCCAGTATATCAAGTGTGCGACTATCGCGAGTTCGACAATTTATTTTTACAATCTATGTAGTTAGCTATGCGGAACAAACGGAAAAAATAAAAATAAAAATCACTTTGCAAGACATTTTTAACCCAACGGCCCATCACGTCCCATTTCCATCGCAGCTGCAGTCAATGTGATTCAGGCAACAAGGACTACTGCTGTGTACTACACGCACCGTGTACTGTCCATCAAGCGCCCGTGACAAGCGTTCAAGGACGTCTCAGTGGGCGCCTTCCAGCAACATGACATCCTTTCCAGTACCGAATGACAGCAAAATGCACATTTTGACACACATCCCACTGCCCCCAGGTCTAAAACACAGGACAAAGTTCAGGAAGAATGCAAACACAATGCATATCAGCTACAATGCATTTTTTTAAAAACACATCTTCCAAAAAGGCTTATTGGTTAAAGTGAACAAAGGCCGAGGAGCAGCCAGCTTAATTGCCCAACGTGAAACACCCGTGCAACCCCCCAAAAATAAATACAATTTTAAAAACAAGTAAAGGCACTACCTCAATTCCTTCCTGGCCTTTAACTGCATTTTATCAATTTGCCACGCTTGCAATGGGAACTTTTTTTAGTCAAAGAAATGCATTTGGCGTGTTAAAATTGGCAACAAAACGACCATTTTTTTTAACCAGCCTGTGATTTTATTTTATTTTCCACGCAGGTGCATTCAGAACGAGCAGACGACAGTAACTTCAGTTTCGAGTTTCTCCCCACTCTCTAGAAACTTCCATGGAAGGGTGCAGTTCCGACAAAATAAGCGTTTAAAAAAAATAAAATAAATCGTACACATTTACAAACTATATATATATATATATATATATATATATGAAAGTAGCACATTAAAGCGTGGCGCTTTTCTCCACTAATTGCAGACATGTGCGACCATCTAGCTCGCTGCTAGTTAGCCACTTAGTGCCCGCTCAAACTCATCGTAGCGTTGATTTTATTTCAACTTTTTTTTTTTTTTTTATTTCGCACTTGCTCAACACTAATACGCAATGGCATCTTACCTTTTAAGCACTGAAGCGACTTCGCGTGTTAAAAGGGTGCTCGCGAGGAACTTTGCGGCGTTCGTGCTGGTCACTGGGGGGGGGCGTTGGTGGGGGGGGGTGGGGGTCGCGGCAGGCCAAAGTAAACTAATCAAGGCCTCGGCCAATCAGGGGGCGCGTAGCGTCGAACCCGGAAATGGTCTAAATGCCTTGATTGGCCGCAGGTGGAAGCGGTGATTCCGACGGACAACATGGCGACAAAACGTCATAAAAAAGATCAAATTAAATCATGTTTAAAACAAGTGATACATATTAGTTACTGAAACAACTCGTTGGTATTATGGGAGAGTTTAAATACTCCCCAAAAGGGCCTTGTACAGTACAAGTGAATACGTTGACACGCAGATAAAATGCACCCAAGGAGACATCTAGGACATTAAAACAACAAGTTGCACGGACTATAATGGCCCACCCCGATTTGAACAAAATTATCATGTTCTCGGCATCGCTGTAAAGCAATATTTAGCCCATTCGTGCGCTCTTACGCAATACATCCATCCATGCTTCCTCTCGATGCCGTCAGAGGGACCTTGAACGCATCACACATGCAGGCAGGCGGTCCGCCGTTCCAAGACAGCCACAAGACAACGTGCAAAAAACAACAACAACAGCTTACCGTTTTTATAAATGAAAGTTACGGACGTCCAAATAAGTAGCCAATGATGTTCGTTTTTTTTTTTTTTTTTTTTTTTTTTTTTTTTTAAAAGTTCAAACGTAAAAGACAAATACAAACGACATAAAATGATTAGGGGTTAAATAAAATATTTATTAAATCAAAACACACAAATGACTTCCTTGTTGGAACAAAAGGAGAGTGGGTCGGAAAGGGAAAAGGGAGGAGGCGAATGGGGTGGGGGGGGGTGGAAGAAATAAAAGGAATCAAATTAAAAAAAAAATTAAAAAAAAAAAAAAAAAAAAAAAAAAAGGAAAAACCCCTGGCTCGTGCCTGCCTCGCGCTTTTACAGGTGGGCCACACAAGCAGGCGACATCACTGAGTGCCGAGCGGCGCACGGAGGAGCTCGTCTTTAAAAGGAACATAGTCCTGCCGGCGAATATATATATGAGAGGCGGATCACAGCTCGCTCGCTCTTTCTTTCTTTCTCTCGGTCTCCCCCCATTCAACGTACACATGCACTGGACGCGGAAGTATACCCTCCATCCACCCATACTCACGAACGCACAGGCTCAACGCGGATTGGCTCCCAGACGTCACGAGATGCCATTGGCCGGCGCTGCTGTCACTCATCAAGGTGGGCGTTCATTGGTGGGTGGTGGGTATCCCCCAGGTAGACGTCAAGCGACACCCGAAAGTCAATGTACCGATCTTTTTTTTTTTTTTAAATAAAAATTTTTATTTTTACGATAGGTGGATTCATTCATTCATTATTGTGTTTACGTTAATGGTGATTTTAAGTTTGAATTTGTTTAGTTTGGCTTCTTTTCAATGTAATTATTACTTTTGTTTTATTTGAACCTGCTTAATTAGTTGGATTTGAATTTAGTTTGCTTATTTCGATTATTTAACTGAACTTCCTTCATTATACTTTAACTTAAACGTTTTTTTATTTGAACTTGTTGAATTTTATTTTATTTGAACTTGCTTGATGTTCAAAATCTTAACCTTAATTTTTTTTATTTCTATTGTTCCCCTTTTTTAGTTGTGAAACTCGCCATCCTTTTTTTCTTTTTTTTTTTTTCTTTTTCTTTTTGAGATTGTGTCCAAAAGATGGATGATCAGCATATTTTATGAGACTGTGGTTCAGCGAGCAACATAGTTCAGATCAACATGCTATGCTTTTTCTGTGCATTTATATTGTAAGAAAAAGAAGACATTTGAATAAATCACATACATTAAAATAATACAAATACCACCTAAATTCAATAACTTTCAGCTTAGTTTAATATTGAAAAAAGCAATACAGTGATTCTAAAAGCATGTGTTCTGCATTAAAAGTGAACCAAACAAGTATAATATTTTAAGGTAAAAAAAAAAAAAAAAAAAACAGGTGGGGGCAAGGATCCAAAAAGGTCACTTTCGGGGATTTACGTCTTAATGACAGTTTAAATCTCACTGCTCTGGGAGTTAGTCATGCTCACAAATATCAATTAGATCATTAGCATATAGATGGCATATACCCAATACTTCGAGTGAATCTAGAGGAGAACCTTTTGTGCCCGTTTTCCATGGCGACTTGGCAAAGTGCATTTTCAAAGATTACATTTGAAAGATCAGACTGATTGAAGAGAGGACAAAAAAAAAAAAAAAAAAAAAAAGTCCTACAATACAGCTGACAGAGGTTTCAAGCCGACGTCCCGGGAAATCTTTATTTCCAATAAAATATGAAAACATAATTGTTTATGTGGTATTAATCCAAGCAGACCGTTTATTTTTGGGATTTAGATTGGGATTGGGATTTTGGGATTTAGATGAAGATCAGACCAACCGTTATGAAAAGTTTATGCCGAAATGTAAGAAATTCTAAAGGGTTCGCATATTTTTTTCACCAGTGACGTATGCGCGAATCGATTGCTTTACATCACATTTGCACATGCATGAATTGATGAATCAAAGATTTTGTGCATCAAATGTGCGTAGCGAAATCGGATTTTGCGAGGGGTGGGGGGACAAACTTTATTTCAAGGCCATATCGCCCATCTATTCTAATACTCCTGCTAACCTTACCTTGGTCTTGCACCATTTTCCCCACAATCGCCATCTCGATTGAGCTAAAGGAACAAAGAAACAAAAGTATGACGTTTCACTCACTCCCTCTTCCAGTTAGTAGCATCATTAGCCTAGCCTAGCATGGCCGCTCCCCCCATTGGATAATACACAGCAACAGCATGACAGTCTCTGCCTAGCAACAGTGCGACGCTAACACCGATTGGATCCCAAGTGTTCCCACATGAAACTTTCCACTTTCCCCTCCTCCCATTCAACCTGTTAAGTGTGGCAAACGCTTCCTGGTGTGGGTGTGGCCTGAAGGGCGAGGTCTTAAAGGCACAGCTCTGGTAAAACAAACAAACAAACAACCCCCCCCACACCCCAAAAAACATAAAATAAATAAAATTAGGAACATATTACAAATGAGTACTTTACATTAACAATTTGCAATTGGCACATCAAAAACAAACTAATTATTTTACGTTACTATTGCTTTGTCATACTCTGAGAGGCAATCAAACTAATACATAAATAACGACACACACACACACATATATATATATATATATATATATATATATATACACACACACACACACACATTTACAAATAATACGCTTATGATTTAGAACAGGTGCAGTACTCCTATCGGCTCTTGACGCATCTCAAGGTGTAGCTGACTTTGCACGTCGGAGGCACATAATTGCGATTTTTTTTTTATGCATTAGCCCAATCAAGAGTCAGCTGGGGCATGGTTGGACCGAATGTGCCGGCCCGATGTTTTCCCTCGCATCAACGTGAATATCTCCTACGGAGGCAAAAAGCGAAGAGTAAATGTTTTACGTTCAGGTCAAACAAACAAGTAATGACACCATTAATTATTCAGCTAGAAATAATGTCATCGACGACCAAGTTGATTGCGGGGCGACATATACAATTGGATTCATCTGATCCGATGTTTTTGTGTGCGTGTCCTGAACACAGGTCACACTTTTATTTGAATCATGTTCAAATTTGGCAAATTTGGAACAGTAATTGATACCTCGATGTCGGCCAACAATAGCATCGCTTTGTTCAGTTTTGAGGAAGTTAGGTCAATTCGAACGGCACACCGTACGACTGCAATCACAAACAACACGAAACTTCTGACCCTTAACGGTCGAAATATCCGATACTTTGGGACCCTTTACGATAGAAACGGCGATAAATTGCGCACAAGCATGTTGAGCGCCACCTCACACAAATGAACTGTACTATTCCGAGCGCTAACGGAAAAAAAAAAAAAAAGACTGAAAAGTAGGATGTAACGTGTCAGATATTTCAGGATCCTTTAAAATGGAAAGTTTTCTGGGGTTGATCTCAAAGCACACACAGCTTCACAGTCAGTTAGCTGTCCGTCACAATGTGTGAGAAGACGAGAAAATACCATTTCAATGTTCCGCCTGGGAAGATAACAAGAGGCCTTGAGGATAATCTCCACTATCGTTTTTTTCCCGGCAGCCGATCATACTGGAGCCCTGCGTGCGATTACAGGGAGGGCTCAATTAACGTAGGCCCGGGGGGACACTTCAATCACGGAGACAAACATTCCCCGACATAGCTTTCGTGACCTGTAACCGATGGGCCATCTTAGCGCCATTGATTGAGTTTAACGAGTTGGGCCCTCCCCGAGATTCGCCTGAAACTCCAGAAGTGGAAAGATCTTTGCTCATGATAACCTCATGACTTCACGTTTGTTTTTAAAACAATGATTTTTTTTAAGAGTTTCATCAAACCATTTTCTTGAAATTTTTCTCTGTAAAGTGAATTCCGATATTTGTTTTTAAATACCTTATAATCGTTTGAAGATAATTGCAGAGAGCTGAGAACGACGTAGTAATCAATTGTGGAGCTATAACAAAACTGTTTGGTGTGGTTACAACGGGAACGGATGACGCACATCGGCATCCGTCATGAGTCGCCCCTCACCCACTCGATAAGAACGTGAGGGCCTTTGTTCACGTCAGCGGTTACCCAGCACAACTGCAACGTGAACTTCACTAGCTAACTATTCCTCCGCCCGGAAAATGCATTTTACCTTCAGCTAGTCCACTCGTCGTCGCAACGTGGAAAAAGTGCCGCAGTGACCCGGTGGGATATTTTCCAGCAAGCGGAGGCTTTTCCGACTCAAACGTAAGTAGTGTGGAGGCGTAAGAAAGATGCTAAATGACGTAGCATTCATTTTTTCCAGGCACTAGAAGTGATATTTGATTGACTCGACTGATTTGAATCCTTCAAATTTGGCAAGGTCGTCAACAAGACTTCTCTGCGGGGTTTCAGATTTCCAAAAGATTCATTTTCACTTCCAAGGGACTTCTAATATTGGACAAAGATGTTAGTTTCTTGCTGTCCTTTATAAAAAAAAATGTTGCTGTGATATTTAATCAGACGGCAGCCACTGATTTAAATCTGCTAGGAAATGCCAGATTTTTTTCTGGAGAAAACACGAAGCCGAGACCAGAGCTGCTCTCCACTGTTCTGCTACAGTCAAGTAGGTCAAGGCGACAAGCTTGACTGATTCCCCCACTGTACTGAGCTCGCACCTGTTTGACACAAATTCACCGCACACGTGTGCTTCGGAAATTCCGAGGGTTTATTTGGTTCGCCCTGCTCCCGCACAAAAGATCTAGTAGGCTAAATATCTCCTGTTTATCCCTTAAACTAGCCTAACTTAAACCCTAACCTCAACATCTCTCCTATCCTACACTAAACCGTGACCCTAGCACTGCCTTAAATCCTGAACCCTAACACCTAACCTACCCAAAGTGCCTCGAAATGGCACTTTAAAATGAGATTATTAAATATACCTGCAATTCCTTTGGAAAAAGATGACGACTCTCCCGAGAATGACATCACAAATCTTCCGTTTCGCAGATCACATTGCGGCGGTCTCGTGAACCCTTTGCCTTTCAAGCGCCGCGCGGTCGAGGATTGTCAGAAGCGTATTTGGATCGGGGGTTGCGCCGCCTGTTTCTCGCGGCGTATCGGACGTGTCCAGAGTGATTTTCATGCGATTCCGCGGGGATATGGCAAATATGACGCGCTTAGGCCGATCACAACGTGCGTAATCCTGTGACGAGAAAACGAGAAAAAATGAGATAAAGACCCGACGTGAATAAAGTCAGCCACCAGGCGGCGTATTAGCCTGCTATCTGGTGAGTTTTGGCGAGCTAATTTTAGCGCTTGACTCTCGACTGTTTTAAAAAAAGTGTTTTCAAACAGCGCAAGCTTTTCGCCATGTCGCCACTGACTTATTTTCCAGCTGGGGAAAAAATGAGTACAGTAAAAACAACATTAAATTATTCAACATTTGAGCAGCAAATCCTACCTTCAAAAAAAAAAATAAAAAAAAAAAAATGCAGTCATGGAAAGAAAAAGGACCTCTTAAAGCTGTCTAGACACCACATTGGTAGGCATGCTTGACTTGATGCATCAGCTGTCATAGTGTTGTGCGACACATCTTTCTATTGCTAGTTTCTACGTCAATACAGTACTCGAAAAGATAATGACAAAAATACAAATTATTTTTCCCAATATCAATAACCGATATCATGGTATTCTAACTTAAAATGTAATGACACAGCACATTGCGCATCTCTATTTTGCATGTCAATACGGTACCATAAAAAAAATAATGCTAACATTAGATATGATGCCAATATTTGCTGCAGGTATATTACTGATACTGTACTGTAATAGGTAAAGATACAATTTGTGATCATATCTTCTATATGGATACTGTGCCATAAAAGATAACAGAATATTATATCAATATTCATGCTGGTCTTATAGTACTGTAACTGTAAATGTAAGAATATGAATGTAACATAAGAAAAAACATTAATCACATTCTAAATATTGAATGCTAATATAGTGACACTGTAGGTAAAGGATAACGGCACGATTCATCGTAATATCAATAACTGATGCGGGTATATTGAGACTGTATAACAAGAGGACGTGTAATAGTTTTTTTGTATATTGATACTTTGCCTTAAATGATAAATGGCATAATTTATCCGACGTAATATCAATAATTGATGCAGGTATCTTGATAGTGTGCTACAAACGGCGAGGGTGTGATATTAGTTGTTTTTTTTTGCATCATGATACCATGAAACCTGTACCGGAAGATAACATTAATAACAATATAAATGTCTGATTCTGATATATTGACACAGAGAGAAATGAGAGCTGGTGATATCACTATACTGTATAAGGATACTGCATCAGAAGCCATGTTGCCGGGAACAGGATAGCATGAGGTACCCAAGGAACATTTCGGCGGCTCAGGCTGCTGCAGTGCGCAGGAACAGGCGCTCTCTCGCTGTCTCTCTCTCTGTCGCTCTCTCTTTCTCTCTCTCTCTCTCTCTCTCTCTGCCTCTCTCTCTCCAGATGGCGGCGAGAAAGTCAATACCGGCTCTTGTCGCAGCCACTAAAACAACTGGCGCTCATCCCACGAGCAAACAGACGCTCCCAGAGGAGCCGAAACATCCCGTGCAGGAGTCGACCCCGCCACCCCGAAATAAGAATTAAGAAAAAAAAAACTGTGCAGGATTTGAAAAAAGAAAAAACAAGTCGGGATAAAATCAATTCCGCAGCTTGCTGTGGCATAAATAGCAGACATGCATGCCCTCCAGATGAGAGATCCTTCACTGCATCCCTGACACAAAGCGCCCACGTCCCACTTGGAGTAATTAGTCAGGCCCGCCGCATGTTTGGACGGGCGTACGCCACCACAGGTCAAGGTCGCTCAGCGCAGGGGCGTCTGGAGGGGCGCTGAAGGGGAGGGGTGGGGGCTCTCCGTTCAAGCCCGTGCTTCGCACGCGTGGGCTGGATTGAAGTGGAGTAATGGAGCCGAGGTTCACCGCACTGACCGCCCCCGCGACCTGATTCAGACGCGCAGAAACACACATGCCATTCGCACGACATTTACTATAAAATGGCTAACCCCAGCAGCGTGGCACCAGATGGCGACTGTGAAAACGACAAGGCCCGTTTCAGATGCGGAACGCTATCGCTGGCTTTTGTCCTGCCGCACACTGATTTGCAATGACTTTTGATTTATATTCCCCGTAAACGTTGATCACTAAACGTAGCCTATTTCTTTTAAAGTTGACTAACTGGCCGCAATGATCGTCTCAGACTAACACGAGCTTAAATGGTTCCGTGACCACACTCGCAACTCAAAACACTTTATAGAAACAAAGAGTGACAACATAATTCAATAGGTTCATAATTAATTCACCATTTTTGCTGCTCCTTCTGGTATGCTCACCTTCGCCACCGGGAGGCAGCATAATACAGGCATGCAGACACCAACAAAGAAGAATATACTTCTACGACCAACTGCTTTAAGTGACTGTCAGTATTCTTATGTTATCGGCATCTATCGAAGTTAACCGTTAGCATGTAAAGGCGCTTTTGCATTGTTTGTTAGCATGAAGCGAAGCGGCCTCCTTTCCTAAGGGAAAACGATGATGTTTTCAATAAACACCGTGTAGTTCTCTTTGTTTTACGCTTAGTGTGACAAAAAAAACTTCAACTGGGAGCAACCGTGTTGATTGACAACAAATGCTGATTTGCAGTAGTCAGAGCGCCCCACCCTCTTTATCGCCCCCTCTCGCTGCTTTATCATGGTGGTGAGTAATCCCCCACCCCCCACCCGCCACCCCGCCCAACTCCACTGGGAGGCCCCCTGATCTCCAGTGCACATCCTGAAGAATTAATGACTCCTAATGTACCAGTTAATGCGGGAAAGGCGGAACATCCATCATAACTGACAATTTAATGGCGCCTTCACAGACGGGATGCTCGCATCTCCCCGATTTTCGTCCTGCAATTCCTCCTTCCACATCCGGAGTACATACTTACTCAAGCCAAACGACCCCCCCACCTCCTCATTTTTGTTTTGTTTTGCGCTTCTTTAATGTTGTCCATCGACGATAACCCTTGATAATAAGGCGCACGCCACAGCAAATTGCTACCAGTCTTTGTTCCACAAGTGATACGGTATGTACAATGACAGCTACTTTTAACTTGTGTCATCCAGGTCAACCTAACGTCAACGGCAGCATTTTCAAACCGTCCCTGGTTGTGACATTTGGTGATGTCACTCTCAATACGTCAAACTCTGACCTCCGAGAGCGCACGCGAACGCACGCAAACCGCAAATATGTTTACGGGGAAATTCAATCAAGGTGCTTGTTTTTACAGGACAGGATAAAAGTACGGGACAAGAATGAAGAATATAGTACTATAGAACTTATAGAACCATTTTTTAACCTTTGTTAAAAACAAATGGGAAATTCTTTAAATGGTTGAATAATAAATTAGCGAGTCACGACATAGAGGGGAGTTTATGTATCGCTTTCTCTTCTCGACGCTCTTACAGCTAAAGTCGCACAACACATTAAGTGTTACGACTGAACTTGTATTTCGCTGTGGCTAAAGTCTTCACATTTAGACAACTTGATATTTCTTGCATGTGTGCGCGTGCATCTTAAACGTTTTGGCTGCAAATCGAATTGTAAGCCAGTTGAAGCGACGCTCTTCCCGTACATTCGGGGTCGATGGAATTGGTGCTCATATGGGCCGGATTAAAAGCGACTTCTTCATATAATACCTGGCGACGCGCACTTGGTCGGCGGCGAGGGCTAAATCCGTGTCCCCTTTAAAGGCGCCTTCTCTTCAAGACACACTTTTAATTCCTCGGCGGGAATATCAGCAATACTTAACAGGAAATGTCACAGAATGTCAAGTCAGAAAATGTCACCGGGGAAGGACTGAAGGGTGACCTGAAAGCTTCGTTTTAAAATGAAATAAATATGCCTCGGAGGGATTTCAAAGGCAGGGTTTTTTTTTTCCATTTACATACAAGGGAGAGCTAAATTAACTTAATAATTATTGCAATAAACACCAACGATATACAGATAATCCAATCCAATACAATTAATTTCTTCCATCGGTGTATCGATACTGTATTGCGAAGAGATGGCAATACGATATCATGCGAAATGGATCTTTTACCGCACTCCTATTGCTTTGGCAAATTCCAGATGATATACGAAATATTTTACAATATCGGAATTTGAGTTCTCGCTTCTGTAGCTTAGGTAAATGTCTGACATCACACCTTAAATACTGTACCTCACTTTTGGTTTTATTGTGGTTGTTGCCGCCGTCGCCACCGCCGACTTCCTCCTCGCCCGCAGGCCATCGTGCCCGCCACCCTCTGCGGAAACGTAAGCAAATGATGAATTTGTCAAGGTGACTGTGAGGAATTTGGTGCAATCTGGAAGACTATTAGCGCCGTCAACACGAACATTTCTCTGTAGGTGTGCTTCAACGCACAAAACATGATCCGCTTTAATGACTATCAATTCTTATTTTACAGTATTAAAAGGTCTTCTGGATCCCCAACAGTGTCGCTCTCTTAAAGGAGCATTTAAAGTCTTCGCAATCCTGCAAACACAATGAAAAAAAACTTTTCCATTTAATTCAATTCAACAATTATTTTTATAGTCCTTAACTCATTCACTGCCAGCCTTCCCAGTTAACATGCATATTTGACTTCTAAAGCCGTCAATGGCAGTGCATGTGTTAATCACTTGAATGTTAAAAAGCTAATTAACTAAAACCAACAAAAAAGAAATCAATAAAAATGGTTTATTTAGGTTAAAACAAACAATCACATTTTTAATCTGTCTTTATCAAGACAGATGTTTTGATAATCAGTTAAAAAATATACTAGTACAAATATTTGACAAAAATATTGATGAGAATGGATGGATAGATGGATGAGAAATTCACAAATACGTGGAAAAAAAACAAAATATTCGACAAAAATACTACGGCAAAAATACAAAATGATTTGAGAAAAATATTAGAAACACAGGCATATATACTATAAAAATTACAAAAAGATAAGATGAAAAATACTATGAGAAAAATCCAATCAGGCAAAAATATTACTCACAAATATATAAATAGTGTAAAAATTAAAACATTTTAGATGACAAATATTAGACATAATATTTGTCAAAAATATTTAAAAATTCAAAAATAGATGGAAATGTAGAAATATACACAAATATTAGAAAAATTTAATATATTAGAAAAAAAAATACTCAATTATCAGCCAGCAATACTGTGACAAAAATACAAAATTATAAGACAAAAATATGAGAAAAAGTGCAAACATTAGCTGGGAAAAAAAGAAAAAATAAAATTCTACAAAATATTATACTACTGCTACTAAAAACATTAATATTTTTGAATCCAAAATACACAATATTGATGACTAATGCCCAAATATAGGAACAAAAATAGCGGCACTGAAACATGCGCCTGACTGACGTCTTGTTCGCTGTCTAATCTCTCTAATAGTTTTGACACTCATGTAACATCACCTTCCACATATTGTACATAAACAAATGTAGAATGTGTGGCTGAATGCGGTCCAGTGTGATTGTACTGATCATGCGGAGGGAGGGAAGGGGTGGGGGTTGGGGGGGGGGGGGGGTGAAAGCAATTTCCTCCTTTGTTCCCAGCACTGCAAGCCCTATATTGGACACAGCATCCTGACACGGAGGAGATTGGTGGCCAGGATGCTGAATTTTTCATGAGCAGGGAAAGGTTAGATAAGATCCTCCCACACGCTGGAGATGGTGCACTCGCAGATGGGAGCCCGGCAGTTCAAGGAAAAATACATCCCATTGTGAAAGTGACCCCCGCTGTTGGAGATTACACGTTTACCGAGTACCGCCTTGCAGCAGGTTGGACTTCCGGATCCATAGCAGAACTGCGAGCCGTCATTGTTAGCCGCAATTGTCGCATTGCGTGCGGACAATTTGCGTTGACGCGACAATGGCCTCCTTCGATCCCGCGGGGGCGATCGTAACGTTTCCCGCTGATGGCTGCTTGTCTAAGCACTTTTCATACACAAATCAATTCTGCATTTTAGCTGTGAGATCCAGGAAAAATTGATGGGGCCGTAGCAATGCAGATTGCATTTAAAGGAGGCTTTGTATTCTAATGGCATTTTTTTCCCTTTTTTTTTTTTTTGGAGTGACTCGACAGGAGTTTTCAAGCTGTTTGCCACTCCCAGTTGAAGTTTACTCTCAAACTAAAGATAAAACAAAGACAATTGCCCCTTGCATATTTAAAATTACCACATACAGTAACTTTGCTGTTAGTCTGCTAGCTGAATGCTAACACATAATGGAAAACGCCATAGACAGGCTACCAAATAGCACTTTAAGGAACGGATATTTGAACACAAAAAGTGCAGCAACACATGGGGACAGAAAATATAACAACACTCACAGGCAGAGAGGATAGAGTCATTCTCTGCACAGAATGACTAATATTACCGGGAAGAAATGTTGGAATTGTGATATGTTGCGGTACAGTATCGATATGTCAAAATTTACACGGTACATATCAATATTGCAATATATTGTATTGTTATTTTTCATGGTATAGCGTCAATACGGCAACATCAAAATGGCAATACAGCGTATCGTTATCGCTCAAAACACCCCAAAAATTAACCGAAGCAATAGCAGTAAGACAACAATAACTCTCTCTCTCATGATACAGCATTGAAACGGCAACATCAGAACATAATGATACTGTGTGAGAACGCTGGCTCTTGGTACAAAAAAAAAAAAAAAAAAAAAAATATCTTCTGAAAATCTCTCCGAGTTGATAGCGATTGACGGCAATGAAAACTGAAAGTAAGCTGAAGCTGTCTCGCTAATAGATTGAATACTTTATTTGTGTGGAGGGGTGAATGCATCTTAAGTGATTGACCGCGGTCTCCTGAAGGATTACGTCCGGGTCGAGGGGGTCGCAGGCCGGTCGGGTGCTCGGGTGAAGCGCGTGCCGGCGGTTTAGCATATTCAATGGAAATTAACCCAAGATCAGTCAAAGACCATCACCTGCACTTCATATGCACATTTTGTATTGTTATTATGCATGAAGCTTTAAAATAAGTGGTACAGAAAATGGATGGATGATAAAATTAATATACGGTCGCTACTGCGCGAATTTTCATCTATCGTGGGCGGTTCGGGAACGCAACCCCCGCGATAAACGAGGGACTATGGTATTTCCTCATTGCGCTTTCCTGACCTTGACATATCGATACTGAGACAACGATTATTTATGACATACTGCATGCGACTGAAGCAAAGCGTGGAATAAAGATAAAGGCAAAATGACTTCAATCTGAAATCCATAATGCTGAAGACTGCGGAAATGTGACAGCGAGTGAAGGCGAGGCCCTTTTTTTTTTTTTTCTTTCCCTTTCAAGCTGCATCAGGAAGATTTTCCTCCGAGTAGAAATGATCCACTTACCCCCCATCAAGACACGAGGCACGAGAGCAAGGTGTCAGATTGGATCCATTTTGCTGCAATGCATCAGAACATCTATCGCTATCTGCCTTTATCCGGTTTATCTACCTGGCAAATTGATGACGACGACAGAGTCGAGATTCCAGAGTCAAATGTGCACGGCGGTCAGAGAGAACATGGATATTGCATTCTGTATGGATACATAAGCGTCAAATATCTTCATTATGGGCACGCAGGACAGCTGTTTCCCCTTCTTCGAAATGACAACGTATCGGAGATTATTCATGACGCAATCGCTGTATCGTGTCCTTTAGCTTCTTACTCTGCCGTGGGAAAAAAATGATACATTGCGGTCTGGATACTAGCGCCTACGTTTGCTTAGGTGCATTTCTGATTTCTTTAGTGCGGGAGATAACAATACATCATGATAGATATCCATATTTTGTCCCACTCGTTTTACTTCGGTAAGTTTCTGATGTTCATCTATCGATATTTTGCCTCACTCCTTTATTGGGTAAATTCTGAATTGGCCGTATTGATACTCTATCATATGAGATATGACATAGCATGGCACAGTATTTGAAGATTTTTATACCATATCGGTATTGTACTCTACAAAATACCATTGTATCGTGATATAATTATTTTCCCCGCTCCCATTGCCCGAATGAAACTCTAATGTTGGCCCACTGATACTATATACATTTCGGATGTCAGTGTATCGATACTGTGCCAAGAGAGATCATGATACATTGCAATGTCGATATTTTGCCTCACTCATCTTGCTTTGGGACATTTCTGTTGTTGTATTATCGATATTGCACTGTGTGAGATTATCATACATGGTCATATCAATATTTTGCCTCACTTGTATTGCTTAGCTAACATTCCGATATCGTTTTTTTTTTTATGCTGTACCGGGAGGGATAACGATATGACATATCAAAATATTGATATTTTTTCCCACTCCTACGTTCATTTGTGTTGCATGCGTAGCAATACCGCACCATAAGAGATAATGATACATTGTGATATCGATATTTTACCTCACTCCGCCAAGATAACAATTCAGTCGCACTCAAGATAACAATTCAGTAGCACTCGGTAAGGATATTTTGTCCCATTGGTTGGTATCGTTGGTCAAATATTTCCCCCTCCCTCGAGTTCGACTCTTCTGAAGGTGACAAAACAAAAAAACTATCAGCGAAATTAGCCTAATCAATATGACCCCTTCCACACACCTCATCAAAGTAACAATAAGGACCACCTTAATTAAACCGCTCAGTCATGGATGAAAAGCCTTCAGTTCCAGTGTCGGCGAATAAAAGGACAGGTCAAGGAAGGGGATGCGCATTTTATGCCTCCCGTCACTGTTGGCAGATGATTAGACAAAAAAGGCGGCATTATTTCAAGGTCTCGTCTTGTCCACGCGATATCGTCCGCAAAGCCTGCTGTCCGCGGCGCATATACCCGGTCCTTTTCGAGCACGACCTTGAACCGAGGAGAAGAAAAACACTCGACGCGCACTACATTTTCACACGTGCCTCTTGAAAGTCATCAGCAGCACGAGGTCATAACGCAGAACCTCAGTAAGCCATGTTCGGATTGCAAACACTCAAAACAAGCATCTTAAAGCACGAGGACCCACTCAAGTCAGTGCAAAAACCACGCTGTAAAACGCACAGGGAGTTTGACATTTTGGTATTACATTGCTGTTTAAAAAAAAAAAAAAAACAATTAAAAAAATTTAAAAAAATTCTTTTTAGCCAAGTCCACAGCTGTTGCAAAATCATAATTTTTAAAGTTGTTAAAAACAGAAAACAAAACAAAACATAAAAACACTTTTTGGTCCCGGAGGGCTGGAAAATCTTCTACACCCACACCACGGAGTTTGATTTTCGGGGGTCGTGCTTAAACAAACGCCTCCCAGGAATTCACTTGATCGCCATGAAATTTGGGTTCTTTGTGGGACATTTTAGTTGGAATTGTTGCTTATGAGTTCCCCAGGAAAAGCCAGGAAAGCTTCTCCATGGCATTTTTTTGACGGTATGTAGATTTAAAAAAATGAGTCAAAAACTCAACAAAATGAAAGTACATTTGATATTTTTACAGGTTGCGAAGCGGGCACATACACGCCAACGCGAGCCCCCCAGTGTGACTCGCAAGTTATTTTTTTTCCCAATGCACCTGCTTCCTGTTTTATCGGTCACGTCGGGGCGTGTTGCGTCAACTCCGAGGAAGGATGAAATGCCAAAGATCTTCCTGACCATGCCCGCTTGCCTTGTGTCCCCCCGGGCTCAAGTGCACCCGCCGAGAGAACACACATTAACCTTTTGAGGATTCTTTTATAATGTTGTTGTTGTTTTTTTTTAAAGGAAAATAGGGCATCTGCTTCTATTGATTTTTGTTTGCTTCCGACTGGAGTTTGAAGAGTGTTCCCTACAGTCGGAATCCCTGTTTTGTCGATTTTAAAGTGAGTTTTTTTGTTGTTGTTTTTTTTACAGGATTTTACAGTACAATTTAGAGTTGCTCACCATCAATGCGGGGGATCAAGATGTCGTCACAATGAATCCAGTCCCATTATGAAAAACACATTCACTGCCATTGACGGCTTTAGAAGTCAAATATTCATGTTAAATGGGAAGGCTGGCAGTGAATGAGTTTTAAAAAAATTTTTGGTGTGGTTTTTTTTTTTTTTTGGGGCTAAGCCCTCACACTGACCTATGACGGCACAGATTCATTTACAGCACTCATTTGCACTTTTAATGACGGCTTTGTCCTCACCTCACGTCGGCTTACTTCATAGACGTTAACTTTTAGTGCGTAATAGCTTACTTGTAACGCTACACTAAGTCTGCCTTTATGGTTGTTCATAAACATTGACCGCAGATGCGCATTACGATGGACAATTTTTAAGGGTAAAAAAGGACACGGAAATTTATAATATAATTAATACTGTGTATATTGGAACAGGTGATGCTGCCCAGTAATTTTATGAGAATAAAGTCATGATTTCAATAGAACAAAGGCACAATTTTATAAATGAAGCCACCATGGAAAAGAGAATAGAGTCATCATAGAGTTGTAATTTTACACGAATAAGGTCGCAATATTAGGAGACAAACAAGCCTTGCTCATTTAATACGAACAAGACCTATTATGAAATTGCAATTATAACGAAGTTGCAACGCGATGGCATTTTCACGAGAATAAAGGCACAATTTTACAGTAATTAAGATGCGATACTATGAATGAACCTTGCTCACACTAGATCTGATGACGGCGTCCTATCTAGCCTCTAAGCCTGCTCCAATGAGAGGCCAACCGTCTTCCAAGGCAACCAGAACAGTCCAGTTGCAACCCATTCAAAGACCCGAGAATAACCAAAGTTGCAATTTTCCGAGATAAATGCACAATTTTGCCATAATTAAGTCGGAATATTAAGATACAACTAAGCTTAGCCCCTACTCGAAACGCTGACGATAGTGAGAAAATGTTATGAGAATAACGTTGCACTTGTTGAAGAACAAAGTCACAATTTTACAAGAAATTAGTTGCAATGTTGGGAGAAATAAGTCAAAGTGGTAATTTCACAATATCCCTTTGTTGGGGTTCTGGAAGGCAACAAGTCAATTTGTCCCCCTTCTGGTGCGTTGTGATTGACGTGTTTTTCAGACGGAACTGGCAGCCAACATGCAAATAAACGCAGCAAGGCAATGTTTGAACGCTCGACGATGTCCCGGCATCAAAGGGGGAAGAAACAAAAATAATTTACTCCTTTTAATAAATCATGGAATAAACACTCATCGGAGACATTTTGAGAGAGCGGAAATATTTTGAAAGCGCAGAAGAATAACAGGCTGTTTGCTGACAGCAGATACTTTACAGTTCGAAGGGCCTTGCCAAAAAATTCACTGAAGTGCAAAAATATCATTTTCATTGTATCATTGTGTTGGAAAATGACCGCATGCTTCGGTTCTGTCTATATCTTCCGTACTGACTCCGCCAGAGTAGACCACCCCGGGGTTTATTTGACCCGCGGGAAGCTTTTCACACCTGCTTTGCCCGTTTTCGCGGTGCACTTTAGCAGTCTTCATAAAGGCTGTTCATGTCATGCCACGGGGGTGGGGGGTGGGGGGGGGGACACACAAGCTTTTAAAAAGCACTATGAACACCAATATTACAAGCCGCAAACGCTACGTGCGTCCATTACTGCGGCGCCGGATATAAGATCGGGTACTTTGGTATCTCAGGTTGCTGCGATCTCCGCTTTGCATTCAGACATCAGACGACATGTAAGGGCCATAAAACGAAAGGCGGGGAAGACACTTGATTAGAAAGAGTAAATTACGAGCCAACTGGAAGCTGCGGCATGTGGGCAGAAACCTGCACCCCCTTCTACTTGACTGTTCACATCGTTCTCTTTTGGACTACAGACACAAAGCGATAAAATTCCTCAAAACTCTGCTCCACATTGTGACTTTTCTAGGACACACGCCGCTGCCCTATTTTAAATTTCTTTTAACAGCAGATCCATCGTAACGGACAATGTTCACGCCACACCTGTGGTTCCGTTAAACTCCCTGCCCCCCTCCCTCCGGTCCTGCCCGTTCGCCGGCCCGCCTGCCGCACAGCGCCAGTCCGCGATTAATGACAGATGGCCTGGCGATGACCACGTCCTTGAGCTGTGAGGCTTATTGGCACTCGGTGCTAATCGTATCACATATAACACAACTAAAAGCGTCATAAATCTGGGCGCGAACCAAATTTTTTATGCAAGCCCGCCCCCCCCCTTCGAGTGGCAAATTGCCATTGCTCTTGAAATGTCTCCAACCTTCCGACACCCGAGCTGCATTAGCTAATTGCCTTTTTGGTTGTGAAGAAACAGTGGCGTAAAAAGGGCCACTTGGACTGTAGATCTGGTGGGGGATCTTTACGCTGATTGATACAAATCACAGGTGATTAGGTGTCATGTGATTGGGGCGTGGGGTGGGGGCGGGGGCTATAAAATGATGGTGGGCGGAGTAAAAAAATGGTCTCACTGAATTGGATGGATGGAGTCGGTTGACACGTCGGGCAGTTGGCAGCTGTCTGGGGTGCCATATGTGAGGGCGGATTCATTAACTTGGAATTGCACAAATGCCTTGCAAAATTTCACCGACTTGAAATTTCCCAAGCGCCTGACAAAAAAATAGTTCACCGCCTGAAAATGAACCGACTTGAATCCTCACAAACGCCTAGCAATTGACTGACTTGACCTTTGAACTGAATTCACTCAATGTCTTTTCAAAAATGCTTTGCAAAAATGCACTCGCTCAAAATTTTACCCATCTGTTCCTGCTCTGCTCAGGTGGGCATGAGTGTCACATGCCCGTTTGTTTCTGATTGGGCATCGGGCAATTTCCTTCGCCTGCGTCTGCTGGACTTTCTGCTCCTGTTTGTAATCTCAGAGGGGAAGCGAACTGGCGCGGCTAACCCGAGTACGCCTCTAGTAAAACCGCAAGCTGGGAGTGCGCTGTAAATACGGAAGATTACCGCCGAACGCCAGAATAAAGACAGAACGGGGAGCAAAACAGATGAGGAAATCAATATGAATAATGGTCTGAATGGCCGCGCATTTCCACACTGGTCATGAAAAGGTTATTTTACACCCAAAAGCAGATATTGATTGCACACACTCGGAGAGGCAGAGGGGAATATCTACCAGGGGAATTGATGGGGGTATTTATTTTTTGCATTAGGATTAGGGTGGGCGTCAGGGACAATCAATGCTTGTTTAATGGAGCTACAGGGACGAGGCATGAATCACAGGCTACAGGGCTATTACATTTTATTTGCTGTAGTCATTGGCAGGCGCAAGAGTGGCACCATATGCCACAAAAGTGGACTAACGCCTTGCAAAAATGCACTTGCAGTGTCACAAATGGGTGGGGGGGAGTTGACTTGAAATTGCCAACTGTTCGCTTGCCTCTGCAAAAAAAAATAAAAATAAATAAATAATAAAAAAAAGATTTCCCCGAAATTGACTCACTCGCCAAAATAACTAAATTCAACAAGCACATTGCTTAAAAGCACTGAGTTGAAATTTCACAAAACCACTTTAAAAACACAAAATTTCAGATGCCTTTCACAATTTTTCACGAAAATGTATTCACTTGGGGGGGGGGGGGGGGAAACACTCCACAAAGAATTCATTCGCTTAAGATTTGGCAAAAATTCACTCAACATTTCCACAGGTCTTCTTAAACTAACCTTGTATAAAATAATACCTGAATTTCAGAATCCCCTTGAAAAATTTTGACAACATTTCAGAAATGCATTGCGAAAAATCACTGACTTGAAATTCTACAAATGCCTTGAAAGCAAAACCTCATTCACTCCAAATTTGACGCACGCCTTGAAAATAATTCACTGACTTGAAATTCCACAATCGCCTCCCAAAAATTCGCTCACTTTCCTTAAAGGACACGTGAACTATTTAGCTTCAAATGGCAACGAACGGCTTTAATGACTTTTTAACAAATGCCCTTTTTGCGCAGAGGGAAGAAAAAACATCCGTGTGGTAGACCACGGCGACAACAGAGGAAAAACCGTAAAAAAGATCTCGTGGTCTTAGTGTTTCTGCTGATGTGGAAGAGTTGGCTGCGGTGGATCATTCTCCCCGAGCGGCATTGACACGGACCGCGTACCTAAGCGGCAATCCTGTGCTTCACATGAATAATTCAAGCGGAACCAATAAGCTGACGTTCCGGCGCTCAGCCTGTGACACAAAAACGATTGCCCCCACCGCCACTTATCTCTGTTGAAATTACCGACATTAATAGCGAGTACACACGTACGTGCCAAAAATGCCATTTGGGGGGAGAAATTTGTTGATGCAAATTTCTGACACGGATAGGATCAAAAAGCAGCTACGGATGCACCGATTGAACCAAATGAAGACGTCCGCACGTCAAACACGCTCAGGGAAAAAGGGAACTTCTTTTTTTGATTGATCATCAAGCCGATGTTGACATCGTAGTGGGAAAACGCGTGACTGTGGGATGTGTGCAAAAAGTATTCACAGTTAAAATGTCGCAAAATGCGACAAACACCTTTTGAAATTTCACAATCGCCTTGCAACAAGTCACTGAACTTCAAAGTTTACGAACGTGTTTTGAGTTTTCAAATGCCTTGAAAGGATTTCACAAATGCTTTTGCAAAACTCCAACTGAACATTTCACAATTCCTTTTGAAATGTCAAATATCTTGCAAGCATTCGCCGACTTCAAATTTCACATATGCCCAATTTGGGCCCTAAACAGAAAATGTTGGGCAATACCTGTTCTGGTGTCTTTGCTTGGGCAATCAGTAGCGTAGTGATTTACATACCTGACTTCCTAGCGCCATATCCAATTGGCACGTCTCGGCATTGCGACCAACCGGCAAGCAGGCCACGATGTACTTGGTCAGTTGGTTTGGACTCCGGTCTCTGGCTCGATCCTATCTGGGAAAACAGATGGATGGATATGTTGAAATAAAGCATCGAGAACAAAAAACAAAGCAAAAAAAATACTTCAGTACTGTAAATCTTAGAACAGAGGAGCCGATCCCTACTGGCCCGGATCAATACGACTCGGTCTTGACAGCGGGTGATTGATTACAGGGCCGACGGCAAAGTTTGAAGACGAGAACAGCGGGTGTCTTCGCTGGAGGAGCAAGCGAGCGGCGCGCTCGCTGGTGAAACCGACAGGCCGGCGGAGAAAACCGCACAACCTCCATTCGCCCACTCACCTTACGTGACTAGAGAGACTCAATTGAGGAGCTCTTAAAAAAAAAAAAAAAAAAAAGACGGCGGATGCAGAAGCAGCAGTCTTTGTGATGGTGACTCATTTGTAGAGCAACGCGCCCTGACCGCGCTACAAATTTCACTCACCACAAATTGTTTTGGAGGCTTTTAAAGTCTCGATACAGAGTAAATGTTGTTCCCGCGGGTCAGGGAGGACACTTTGACGTCCCGAAAATATTTACCTCAATCTAACCTCCTCGGTTGAAGGCAACCATGTCTTTTCATTGGCATGTCTCATACAACAGTAATAGCAATAGTAGCATTAAACGTTGAAGCAGTCACTGACTTGAACATTCACAGACGTCTTGCCAAAATCCACTGACTTAAACTTTCACAAATACCTTGCAAAAATCTGGAAATTGGAACACTCGCTTGCCTTTAAAAATGAACAGAATTTCACAAATGCCTTGACAACGAAAAGAAAAACAAACAAACAAACCAATGCCGAGAAACAATTTGCCCACTTAGAGAGGAGAGAAAAAAATAAAATAAAAAAGTTCAGAAACATCTTGCAAAAATACACTGACTTAACATATTAGTCACACCTTTCAAATTCGCTGAATATTCAATTCAATTGTCACAAACCCCTTGCACTGACTTGGAATTTCACAAACACCTTGCACAAATTCATTTAGCAATTACAGATATGGAAGAAGTAACCACGTATGAGACGTCGGGTAAGTACGGTGGAGCGTCGGTGACTCATCTTCGCTCATGATTAAAAATGTGCCCGCGGTAAAATCGTCGGAGGTCAACAAAAACAACCCCGGGAGAGTCTTGTAGATCTAATACATTAGAGCAGTCCTATTCAAGAAGCAGATGTGTTCCCACATTGAGATCGTCCTTCCCCCGCAGACAGGCACACGCACGGGGGTCAAGGTCGGGAGGTAATCTAATCAAGCCGATTCACTGTGTTGCTTTAATAACGGGTCTCAGAGGCAGCAAAAAGCGAAAAGTCGTCCTTGAGATCGCAGGCTACGTGACGACTACGAAGCCAGCGATGAGCTATGCTGATGACATGACTACGAGCTGGGACTTGAACAGGGAGTTAAGGCGCCCCCAAAGACCATCTTGGTTGGAAGGGGCCATTTTTAGGGTCTTTTTCCAGGGGTACTTGTCCTCGTCATTTTGTATGATTGCGATCCACGATTATTTATTTATTTATTTTACTTCCAAAGTGCATTTTATTCTCATTCATGAGGGATGGACTTCGATCCTTAAACTGCTTATATTGGTAACAGAGTGTACGGTATACATTGGGTGGACACACTGTTTTGAGACAGTAAAATGCTGAAAGGCTAATTAGCGCGCTAGCGGTGACCATTTTAGGTAAAAAAAACAAGACAAAACAAAAAACGCTACCCTTCAGCTCACGCGTAAATCATGTTATATGTACATTACACAGTTAACAGTGTCTTAAAAAGTCGTTTTGGGCAAAGTTTATCAGAGGCCAAACACTGCGTCCGTCTGCAATAAATGTCCGTGTGAAACATTGATTCAGCGGCGCAAACATGGTTCCTGGCGCAATTTTTTGAAATGTTTTTTTGGCTCCGGCGGCGCTTCAGGCAGAAATTTTCCTTTGACTTCACCGAGTTATTCGATTCCCCCCCGAGTCCTATTATTTTGATGTGTTGCGTTTGTGTTAACTTTAATTTGTCTTGAATACTTCCGAACGGTTTTCTGCTCTACTCCGCAACAACGCCTCCCAGAAGATAGTTATACCCAAACTAAGGTGGAACTGATACTTCTGCCCTTTCTCCTGGATAATTTACATGTTGGCCTCAGCTAATCTCGGCTAAATTATGGTCTAAACTTGTAAAGGTCACGGATGCCGGTACCTTGTGAGCAACGCCACGCGCGGAAGCGCTCGCCTGTCCTAGCTCATCAGCACTTGGCACACGGGAGGTGACCGACAGCATGGGGGTTGATCGATGTGCTGACAGCTATTAGGTAAGTGGGGCTGAAAGGGCAAGTGTATTTAAGTGAGCCGCCAGGGGTTGGTGGGGGGAGGGAGGGGGGCAGGGTTGGTGGTGTTGAAGCCCGCTTTCCATCACTTAAATGGAAAATCAGCGGCGAAATTAGCCGGATGTTGCTGCGTTTGCAGCCACAAGTCAAAAAGTGGAAGCCGACTTGAAGTCGTCTTCAAGGTTGTTCCGAAGTTCGTTTTTCTCCCGGATTTGTCATCTCTTTAACGTGCCGCATAATCGTCTTTGAGGTCCGCCAGCCAATCTCCACATTTTAAAAAGGTCACAAGGGTGTAGAAGAAAGGGCAATCGGGCCTCCCTCTCATCGGCGGCATTGACTTGTGTCACGAGCCACATTGGGGTTGGATGTCGGTAATCAGGCATTCCATGGAAACGTCCAACGCTGATTCATCGCTCCACTTGTAGAAGCCATGTTTTGGGAGGGCTTGGTTAGTTGGGCGAAATTGTCAACTTTGGAAGCGTGATCAGTTTTCCGACAAAGACGGCGACCGAGAGGAGGCGGCGCCAACGGTTGTTGGGCGAAATTGTTCACACTGGAGCGCGAGATTGGTTGTTCAGCCGGGGCGGCGTCGGTGATAGTTCCTTTGGCAAAGATGGCAACAGGGAAGCGCAAAATCAGTTGCCTGGCGAAGATGGCAACGGGGGCTATTGTTCGTCGAAGGTCCCACGAGGCACTGCGGCTGCCTGACAGACCGCCATCCAGAATCCTCATTTCCCACCTCATGCCTCCTTTCGACCCGTGGCTCAATTTTGCGGCAAATATGATGTGATCAGATGAGACTTGGATGGCAGAGGTGGCAAGCAAGCAGTCAAGGGGTGTGGTGTCGCCTATTTCCACAAAGCAAACGGGCCGGGAGCTGCCAAGCTTTCACTCCCATCCGATAATTGGCTTGCCCCCAAAGACGTGCATTTCAATTACAGCGCATCATAATTAACGGCCGGCTCTACAAAAACGATTCGACATTTGGCCTTTCAATTTCATTTCATGTTTTTTTAAAAGGGGTTCTATTCCACCCTACGATGAATACCTGAGGAAATAAATCTGCGCGATGGGAACAAAGCATTTGTATTCATTGGTTGTCATTTCGCTTATTAAAGCTGTCTTGCTGAGTTAGTGTCCATTCCACAGCGTTGTTAGTTGAGTGAGACACCGTCAACAAAATGAACACAGTGAGTGGCACGCAAAAAAAAAGGCAAAGAAAAAGTTCAGGATGGCAAAGGCCAGCCAAGCATTTTCGTAACAACAGGAATTGCCTACATTTCTTTTTTCTCCAGACTGCAAAAACTAAGATTTAATCTGTCAAGACAAAGCAAAATATGCTTGTTCTTTGTCTCACAAGATATTTCTTCTTACCAGGCAGTTTTTGCGGGAAAGCCCTTCACTTGCTTCAAGCAGTCTAATTTTCCTGTTCTGCTGCCAGATAGTTTTGCTTGAATTTGATAATATTTTAATTATGCATTTAATTAATTTTTGCTTGTTTTTTTTTTAAGACCAGTTTTTTTTTGCAAAGTTTCTGCCAGGCAGAACTCACAATCCTAAATTTTGTCCCGATAGATAAGAGTGATGAAAAAGTTGACTGTTATGCCCAATTTGGCTACAAGGTGACGAGTCAGCAATGAAGTAAGGACTTTAGGAATTTAGACAGACACGCATTCAGGAATTCAGCCCATTAACTACAAGGGCTTAAACGTAAAATACAGATTTGTTTTTCAATGAAAACTCTCCACGACATACTGAAGGCCGTGTCCGAGAACAGCAACATCGGATTATCATTGACGGGAAGTGCCGTCCTGCTGAGAAAGGCACTTTCCCTCGCTGATTCTTGATCGGACATCGGGCCGGACAACAAACAAATCTGTTCCGCGGGTGGGGGTGCGGCGTTCCCTAATCCATACTGACCTTCCCTGGATGCGACTCAGCTTTATTTTTAGTCCGGATGAAGATGAGGAACGGAGACGGGGAGGGAGGGGGGGGCTGACGCGGAAAAATTTCCCAGCAGCATTTAGTGGGAAGAATAGCACAATATTACTGTAAGAGTCTGTAATTCATTGGCAAAAGCGATTTTGTTTCATGTGTCATTGATACGGCGTGAACACGGATTCGGCTTCCAGCTACCAGCCAATTCCTTTTGTTGGTAAAAACATCATCATAAATAAAGCCTCCATCGTGATCATGGATCTGTAGCGAGCTCGGAACAACGTGTGTACCCACGACCTATTTTGTCTCGTTCCATTTGGTTGATCGTTAAGAAAAAAAAAAAAAAAAAAAAAAAGTAATAAATATAATAATCAAAGCCTCTGACACTATTTGTAATTTGTGGACATCATAAATCTGTAAGTGTCTTTGCATAATACCCCCCCCCCCCCCACCCCCCAAAAAAAAAAAAAAACAATGTTATAAATATCATAATTAAGGCCTGCTCCACTATTTCCATATCCTCTGGAAATGTGCGACCGGTGCCTTTTGTCCTTTAGAGCAGCTGCGGTGCGTTTCAAGTCGAGGAGAGAAGAATCAAGAAACGGGGAAACGTGGCTTGGCAGTAAATGTTAAAATTACCATATTGACTGATGTTACAAAAAAGGGGCTTCATAGGTTTTATCAGAATTTTAATGATGCAATTAATGGTCAATTGCGCTTGTCTACTTTGCATTTGAAAAAAAAAAAAAAAAAAAAAAAAAAACTTTTTGAAGAATGAACGCGTGATTACCTGTCAGCAATCAACACTAATAAAACAGCGGTTAACTTATTTTCATGCCTGCGCGAAATGCAATCGCACAAGACACGACCAGTAGTACCACCAAAACAACGTGTGGTCTATTAGATGTTAAGAGGAGTTCAGAACATTCAAAGAGAGAGATTCCCCCATCGCAACTACAAATCATTGATTGATTGATAGCAATCCTCGCGAACCACGACAAGATGCCCATTTATTTATTTTTAAATTGACTGATTGATTTCTATTTCTTGTAATGGAAACACACGACAACGGGGGAGACACACTTTCTTTGTTGTTGTTGTTGTTGATCTTGCGCGTTTGCATAAACTATGCACAGATGAGCCGCCGCAGGTTCTCGGCTAAGCGTCTCCATAGCAACACCTTGTCACGGGCATATGCCGCCTTAGTCGGATTTTACTACCTCGGAGGATCGATATCTGAAATGTACAACCGGAGCCACACATTGGTTGTCGTGGACTTTTATTAAGGCCTAGATAGCTCAAACGCAATCTACATAATGTATCCATTGGCGCGGGGGGTTCGATAGCAGGCCGCAGCTATTGACGGCACTTTAAAAGCTCTGCTTAACACGCTATGCAAACTGCGCTCACATTTTTCGCCGTTTATTTGCAAGCAACCTTCTGGTCCCAAAGGCAGAGAGCTTATCCGGATTCTTTTCATCACGTCAACGCGCGCAAACAAACGACACCGGCCGAAACCGTCGTAATGGGCCGTGACATGTAAAGCTCGCTGACGGCGGCGGGAGCATGTGCGAACGGACGTCGCTGAAATCATCTCACAATTACACCGTGAGCCGCCCCCCGGAGTGGGGTGTGTGTGTGTGTGTGTGTGTGGGAGGGGGGGGGGGGGGGGGTTAAAACGCTAGTCGGTAAGGATAAACGCGCAAACATGATGTAGGTGAAATCAATCTCACCTTTGGCAAACCATATTTGCTGTGTTAGTAAAAATGCCCCAAAAATCTGGTTCGGGAGCATCTCCCGGACTTGAGCCCGAGCTTCCCTTTGGAATAAGAAATGTCTGTCTGTCTGATAATCTTTCGATATGGCGCGGTTGGCAGCGGACGACACGGTCCGCCAATAATTACAAAACAAACGCTCCTGTTTTGAAGCAATTGCCGCGCTGTCTGCTATGCTAATTTGCATCACTTGACAGGTGATAAATAACAATTAAAGTGGAGATAATTGAGATGAGTGCGCACACCCACCCCTCACCCTGCGTGTCGAACAAGTGGTAAATGCTTTTTGGGTCACATTATTCATCGCTTTTGAGATGACACTCTTTTCCAAATGAACCTGGAGTCTGCCGACGGTATACTACACAATATATAATGAAGTGACATTTTAAAGCCTTGCAGTTACTTTGAATTTAACACGCAATGATGAAAACTCTGAATGTTTTGCAAATGACCACCTTTCATCTGTCTAGTAAACGTGGTTCAAATTTGGGAGCTCCGATGAACTCTCATGTTTGAGTTTGTCTTTGAAGGGCACCAGGATGTGGCCAAAATAGGCGTTTCAACCCAAAATGGCTGACTTCCTGTTTCTTTTTGGGCATGGGTTCTTTTTGAGGGTTTTTGACAATTCCCGATGCTTTTTTTTTCCTTCAGAATGCTTGCAGTGGTTATGCGCCTTCCCTGAGTGCGGGGTGGGGGTGCGGGTTGTGCAGCGCAGTTTTGATTCCTCCTGTGCAAAAGTCATCAAACGTCTGGCCCTATATTCATCCCCTACTTACTGGAAAGCACCTAATTGATGGATGAGGACGTTATGGGAGATGACAGAAGTCGTTATGCCGGTGATTTCCCTTTTAATGTATCTGTCATTTGGAATCGCAGCGCTGTTGGACCGGCGAGGCGCATGTGGGCTGGCGAACGCCACGTCGGCAGGGGGCTGATGACTGATAGGGAGTTCAAAACTGAAAAATAAAATAAACCCTGCGCCATGTCGATTTGGAAGCCAGCACAACTGCTTTTAATGTAGAGTAACACACACAAAATGGCGAAAAAGCAAATGTTCGACAATTTTGTGTTGCCTATACGTCTCAGTGGCTCTAAATTGGCAGCAATCGGTCAAAATCGCTGACAAGTTTGTCTTTGAAAAGGGAAAATAAAATGGCCATTTCAAACCACAATGACGGACTTCTTTTGTGTTTCACCCCATGGCTTTTTGAGGCCTTTTTTGTCGGTCAGGTCATGACAAACATCCCTTCCGAATTTCGTAATGCCAAGTTAAACTGGCTCCAAAATCCACCCCAAAAAGAAAACAAATTCCAAGGTTTATCAGTTTAGTTTTTTGGTTTTAATGAAGAGTCATCAAACTTCGCCGACTCAGATGGTTTGCAATTTAGCGTCGCCCATCGGCCTCGTCTACAGTACATTACGTTTAAATTTGGTAGCAAAAGGACAAAATCTGTAAGACAAGTTCGTCCTTGGAAATAACCCTAAAATGACTGCTTCAAACCAAAATGGCGGACTTCCTGGGCCTTTTAAGGCAAGGTTTTTTTGAAGGCTTTCAGTGTGGATAAGAGTTTGGCTCGGAAAAGTAACAGCACATTCAAGTCGTTCATTTGGTTCTTTGACTGCGTTTCTGTCCGAGTGTCTCTTCGTGTTCCCAATGTTGTACAAAGTGACGAGGGTGTGTGCCCTCCTGGAGAGTTTACCAACCGCATCCAAAGATTGAACGCAATCTTCAACCGCCGCCAGGTCATGAAAACGTACAACGCTCGAAGGTGGCCAATCCGTAATTCAAGACGCCTCCGTCTGCGATCAGCGTAAACGCACACAGTGCAAGTCCGCCGCCGCTGTCCCTCGGTCCACAGTACGAGCGAATCACGTACGCTGGGTAGCATGTCGAGGCAAAGGCATGTTACTCGTGCAAAAAAATGTAAACGAATGAACTTTGACCGAAATGAAAAAAACCCGCAAAGACGTGAAAGCACTAAAACATCCCAAACCCTTTTTGCGCTAAAGAGCAGTTGCACGTAAAAGCCATATTTGGAGAAACTAGCATGCAAAGAAAAATTACATGTGTGATTACATGTGTTCAGAGGCACAAGCCACTGCACCTGATTTTCAAAATAAAACCTCTTTCAGACTCTCATTGTCGCCCGGTGGTTGGGGACCGCTGGCCTAAATGCCTCGGAGTATCTCGGCTGCACCGAAGATAACATTGGTAGATGCTAACACCCCAGTTGTGAAGTACCGAGAGCCCGCGGTCACCGTGAGGTGGGATGAAAACGATGCTGACATATTGAATCAAGGTATCTGCGACACCTGAGCGAATGCGTTGAAGGACCCTGGAGTGACTTTTCAACTGTGACCTTTCCAAGAATGGTCTCATGTTTGGAATGTTTGCTGAGAACAGATGAGACGAAATAACTCTTGTTAAGGGTTTGAGAAATGATCGTAGTTCTGGGTTCTCGTCACAGCTTGGGCCTTGGGTCGCTGCAACTCTCCACGGTCATTGGGAACCGTCCCGACCCTCCGGAAAAAAACAGGAAAAACCAAACTTGGATGTGCACCCGAGACGGAGCTTGAAAAAGAACCACTTGGAATGGTCACTTTCTGATGACCCGTGTTAAGAAAAGACATTTAACAAAATACCTGTACAAAAAAAACTGAAACCACAACTGATTTCTGACTTCCATTTTTTTTTTTTTTCTCCACTCAACTATGAGTGACTTATGTTAAAAGATACAACGTTGCCCTTGAGCACAAAAGTTTGTCGACACCTGCCCAGGACCAAAAAGTATGCAAACCACGACACTACCAAAGGACTCCCATGACAATGACGCACATTTATTCGCATCATTTTGGAAAGCCGGCCAACGGTGTAAAACATAGCGCAATGATGGCATACAGCTCAGGCGTCACATTTGCCATTTGGATTTAGTGGCGTTATCAAAAGGTCTCGTCATAAAAGCGCATAATTAGTATCCGGGCACAAACAACTGCCTCAATATCGCGCTCCAAAGCGGCCACGTCTATAAATATCACATTAAACGCGTGCATGTTAAAAGATACACCCGGTGCAATAACACTCACGATCTTGTACGTAATAACAAAAACAAAACAAACAAACAAAAAACACAATCAGATTAATAATGCATGGGTCCTTTGTAAATAAATGGGGGGCGTCAGGCCAGTGAACAGGATGCATTCTGATTACAGAATGACATTAAAAGTCCATTTACAGTCCGAAAGGGACGGCAAGTAATTAAGAAGGCCAGCCCGAATACAAAGGGGCGAGGTGACTCGTTAACGGGAAGGCGGGAGCGGCGAATACGGGAGATTGTTGTCACACGTAGGACACAGCCAGTACTCGCCAGCAATCCCAATGCACTGCAGCATCATGCATACAGTTGATCTAGTGCAGCCTTTACGAAAACAGACACCCTCCTCATTTTGCGACAAACGTCACCCTTGGGGGGAAAAAAAAAAACGTAATACCGACCCGCCGTGACGATTTCATCACACAACTGCAAGTCTACAGTAAACAGCGTTAATTAGTTAATCCGATATATCGTCTACTACCGTTAGTCTCCACAGGTGGTCGAGGAGAGAGGACAGCCCCCCGGTGCACTTGCAATTGCTTTACCGAACACACGGTAACAAAATAAACGCAGAACTGCACGGGGCCGCAAGTGGCGCTCATCCAGAGTCACTCAACACGCAGACTGGCTAACGGTTTGCCAGATGACAGCCCGCCGCAATCCTGAGCCAAAAACACGTTCGTTCGCTGACTCCCAGCTGTCTCGACAGGCCAGGCTTCCGCCTTTTAAAGCCAAACTCATTCAAAGTGGACAAAAAAACTAATACCTGCACCTCACATGCATATTTTGTATGATGCAAAATATTTATGTTTATTTGACTTTTATCATAGCACTTGAATAATACTAATACTACTACTAATAATAAAATTTCAAAAAACAAGCACGCCGCCTATGTTTTGCATCGCTGAATCCGAAAATGAAATCCGTTTGTCTTGTTCAGGTCAGGGAGGTTTTTATGGCAAGTTGTTAACAGTTTAGAAATCTAATGTTACGTTTCCTTACTCTAAACGTCATCATTGTTCAAAATTCAGGGCATGAACTGCCGTTTATTTGAACCACTAAAGGGAAAATACTTGTACATGAAAACAAAAAGTTTCAGTTTAAAAGTTCAAAAGGTTGACCTGATGGAGCAAATGACCTCAATAAGAAGTATTTCTATGACCATTGGAAAGGTCAATAAGAGTGTGGGGAGGGTCATAAAAGATTGAAAAATCTAAATAAATATAGGGTCGCTACTTTGTGGATTTTCATGGATCGCGGGGTGGGTGAGGGGTTCTGGAACGTAACCCTCGCAATAAACGAGGGTTAGGACCCTATTTTGCGACGAGACCCGCAGGACGCCCGTGCACCCTCAGCTGTCAACGCGCCACAGTTTGGGGATCCTTGTTTTCCGAAGACGGTCTCCTCTGTGGTGGCCAACATATTGACCACTTTAGCGTCGTCCCGCGTGATCCTTTCAGACAGCCTGACGGATTGAGTGCCGGTGGCTCCGGTCAGCCGCCTCCTTAATTGGTTGGTCTAAATGTTTTCTGAAATCTAGATAAAATTGAATCAAGCCCCGCCACAAACTGCTGATTCATCCCGAAACCGGCGGCAGGCGTTTTTCATTTATTGGAGTCGCCGTGGGGGCTGCAAGGGTGATATGCGCCAGAGTGGCAACAGCTGAAGGTCAAACGGCTTCGGACTGATGTGGAATTTTTCCAACGCCCACACACCAATAGCGCGCCCCGTCCCCCACTTATGAACCATTCGCCAATCTATTAATTCATTACGCCATCTGACCTCGAAATGGAAATCAAGCTTCGCCGGCAGCCCGAGATCGCCAGTCATTACATTTACTTTTTCCGCCTGCCGCGTCGATGGTTTATGAGGCGTTATTCTCAAAAGCGCTTGTGAATCACGCGGTGTGTATCAAGGCGCCCCCAGTCATAAATATGAAGGCTGGGGGCTTTGTTTTCCCCCGCAGACGAATCGACGGAGTAACGGCCGGAAGAGTTTCGAGAAAATAGCGGCAAATCATCCGAATTCGTCGCAGCGACAAAACCCAGTTAATTAATTCTGTCACTACATTTTGAATACTGCGCCCCTCCTGGAGAGCATTGCTCCAAAATCTGAAAGCGCGCACCGCCGCCGCCGCCGCCGCCTCTGACATCCCTAAAGAAAAAAAAAAAAAAGACAAACAAGCCAGTGTGAACGTTTAATGATGCGTTAATGTTTTTTTTAATTGCAGGTAAATTGCTTGTTTTGATGGATGTTTTAATTCCAATGAGAATGATTTCTTATTAAAAGCTCGTTAAGCAGAAACCCCAACAGAAATACAACTGGTAATGGGCGCCTGCGTGCGCGTTGCTTTTGATCCATCCCTGCGTGGATATTTGTCCACAGCGTGACGCGCGCTATCATCTGAAAGGAGGCGACGGCTGCGACACAAAGCCATTTCCTGCTTGTTCCATCGCCTATTGTGCGGCCTCCTCTGAGTTATCTGTCAAGGCCCCCGGCGCGCACCCTATTATTTCAAGCCATTTGACTGTCCCTGAGCTGGCGCCGCGCAGCATTTCCTGTCCCGCCATGCGATCAGTCGGATCCCTTTGACAGGGGTATCTCGTGATCTGTAATGGCGGTAATACTTCCTGTCAGAAAATGGTCTCGGAGAGAGGGAGACAAAGCCGACGCGAGTATAAAAGACTGATAACGGCAACCTTTATGGGGAAATATGTACCCGGCTCGGAAGTTATAGCTACCGCTAAAACGGCTGCGTTGCGCTAGTGTCTGGGCTCATTAACATTTCGGAAAAATACTTGCGGATGAGGTGTGTCACAAAAGTCCCAGGACTAGTATTTCAAAATTCAAGTTTCCACCTTCTTCAAACTTTCAGGTGCAATTTCAGGATGCACCTGAAATGCACTACAACCTTTACAGGTGACTTTCTCTCAACGTTCGAATGCAAGGTTCACGGTTTGCTGTTCACAATTGAAAAACTTACCGGTGCATGGTTTTTTTTGGTTGTTTTGTGCTCTTCCCTTTGGCAATAAGAAACTAGTCAAAGTGTTTATTTTGATTTCCACAATTATTAATATCGGTAATTATAAACATTTTTAGGGGTGGGCATCAATTCATCACTGTTTTGCACCACTGACGACGGGGCTCAGAAGACATTTCAATGTTCCACCATGAAAAAGTGGGTGAGAGCGCGCATTCATAGCTGCTTGCGTTATTATCTTTTTGTCAGGGTGGGGGCTGGGGGTGATCTGTATCTCTGTCAGAGCATGTCACTCAATAAATTCTAGATTTATTTTTTTTATTTTTTTTGGGGGGGGGGGGAGAAAGCATTCACATATATCCCTGATGGGGATCTAATGTGGCTAGATTGAGTTCATTATCGATTAATGCGCCGTTAAGAGCACGGAGCCACGAAAAGGGGGATTAACGTCAGCGGGTTGGAATCAAAGTTTCATAAGGAGCCGTTTGCCTCCGAGCTACTTTGAAAGTAAAATGACTTGTTTTCATTTAGCTTCACTTACCAGCATATTTTTGCATAAAACACCCGCATTGATAAAGACCCCCATCCACCCCCCACCCTCCACAAAAATGTACAATCATGCTCATAATTACCTACACTAATGCTAATCCTCACTTTATCTGGAACTTGCCTGTGGATGAAAACACAGAGCAAGCAGCAGTGGTTATTTGCACTTCATTATAGAACTTCCGATTTTTTCCATCTCTGGAGACGTGACGCCAGTTTGAGTGTTGGATAATGACGCTGAAAACAATCTCCATATCTCAACAATCTACGGGGCTTAAATGGAATCAATGATTTTCTCCGTTTCCTCTATCAGATGAGCAAGCCGCCATAGTGACTCAAATTGCAAAAAATAAAAAATAAAAAAATGGCTGCACTAAGGAGGAAACGCTTTGAAAATGTCGTATTATGATGATAGTGTGCAGACATGATCATGGTTATCAGAATTTTGGTGATAATGCCAAAGAAATTACGGCAGGGATTTGCTCTGCGGCAAATCATTTGGGCACTCTTAACAAGCGCCAAACACGAAAGAAAAAATTTAAATGCCAAAATTAGGAGAATATATATATATATATATATATATATTATACAAAAACATGAAAAGTACAAAAATAACCAACAAAAACATTTGAAAAAAGATGAAAAATACAAATATTAGCAACTGAAATATAAAAATCTTTACAAAAAAATATATCAAATACATGATGAATAATAGTGTAATATTTTTATTGTCAAGTAGCTATTTGAAAAAAAAATTAGTAGACACACCCCTCCTTGAGCCGTCACCTTATCGTGGTGGAGGGGTTTGTGTGTCCCAATGATCCTAGGAGCTAAATTGTCTGGGGCTTTATGCCCGTGGCAGGGTCACCCATGGCAAACAGGTCCTCGGTGAGGGACCAGACAAGGCACGGCTCAAAGACCCTTATGATGACGACAAAAAATGGACTCAGGTTTCCCTTGCCCGGACACGGGTCACCGGGGCCCCCCTCTCGAGCCAGGCCTGGAGGTGGGGCCTAGGTCGTAGTTCGATGATCGACTTTGTGGTCGCGTCATCGGACTTGCGGCCGCTTGTCATGGACACTCGGGTGAAGAGAGGGGCCGAGCTGTCAACTGATCACCACCTGGTGGTGAGTTGGCTCCGATGGTGGGGGAAGAGACCCTGGTCCTCAGTTGGAAAAGGGCGGCGTGCCCCCTCCAGGTCGGGGATGAGATCCTGCCCCAAGTGGAGGAGCTCAAGTATCTTGGGGTCTTGTTCAGGAGTGAGGGAAGAATGGAACGGGAGATCAACAGGCGGATCGATGCAGCGTCTGCAGTGATGCGGACTTTGTACCGGTCCGTTGTGGTAAAGAAGGAGCTAAGCCGAAAAGGGGAAGCTCTCGATTTACCGGTCGATCTACATTCCTACCCTCACCTATGGTCACGAGCTGTAGCTGCTCCTTCACATCGAGAGGAGCCAGATGAGGAGGCTGGGGCATCTGTTTCGGATGCCTCCCGGGCGCCTCCCTGGTGAGGTGTTCCGGGCACGTCCCACCGGGAGGAGACCCCGGGGACGACCCAGGACACGCTGGAGAGACTACGTCCTTCGGCTGGCCTGGGAACGCCTCGGGCGTCCCTGCTTAAGCTACTGCCCCCGCGACCCGACCTCGGATAAGCAGTAGAAAATGGATGGATGGATAGTAGACACATTTTTTTTTATAACTGTGTTTTATAACTGTATTTTTCTTTTTTATAATAAACTATTAGAAGAAAAAGTATATATATATATATTAAATTAAAAAATTGACAAAATCCTTACGGACAAAATATACAAATATTCAATAAAAGTACCAAAAACATACAAAACAAACATTTGTGGGTCGATCAGATGGATTTTTCCAAAAAGCTAGGAACAAATGAATTAAGAAGTAATTGACACATTCAATGCCATTGACGGCTTTAGGAGTCAAATATCCATGTTAACTGGGAAGGCTGGCAGTGAATGAGTTAAAGGCTTTACCTAATGCCAAGACACAAATCCCTTGCCCGTTCCCAGGTATGGGAGGTTAACCCGGGCAAACATTAACTTTGATCTGTCTGAGACCTTCTCTGCTCACAGGGTGTCAAGACCCCTGTTGCCCGACCCGCTACGCTCACCTCCGCCGAGTAAAGACCCTAATGCTGAACATGAATTATTCCACAGGTCAGGGCACCTTTGACTAATCAGCAGTTATGGGACTCGAGGGGGCAGTGGGGAATGTGGGGTGCAGCCTCCTGAGTGGCAAATGCCAATATCTACTCTGACGGCGAGGACGAAAGGAGGCGTGACTATAGATCAACAATCCAATAATGGAAGATCCGATCCATCATTTTGTCAGCCTGGCGTCTAGAGGGTGAACTTGTGCGTTTTGCCAATGAGACGGCACTTTCAGGCAGGCAGGGGAAGAGAGTAGACAAACTATACTGCTCAATGCATGACCGTGCAAACGAGTGCCTCCGATGACTTTTAATCAAAACAGAGGGGGAGGCGGAGGTGACGGATTGACACCGTGTTGGAGGGCCACGGGAGAACCCACGAGATGTTGGTGAACCAGTGCGTGCAAATCAAAAGCTAGATTTATAAGATCCATTATTGAGAATCTTTATAGCGGGTAAAGAGATATCCGGTCTACCGAGCTTTTAAAAAAATAATAATTAAAAAAAATTCATCGAAATAGTCAAGGTTTTCTCAGGAAGCAAAGGTCATATGATCGCTCCTTTAAATGACCGTTAATGAAAAAGGGCAGATAAAAAGGTCTCGGAGTGACACGAGTACACGTTCAATCAAAGCGTCAAAGAAAAGAAGACGTGATCTAGATGCCGCAAAAATGATAACATTCTTTCCATAAAAGAAAAAGAGATCCTTTGCCGCTCCTCAGGCCATATGAGAATCGCATTTACAGAGAGCTTTTAACCGATTGCATTATTTAAAAAGCCACCCGGACCCACAAAAGCCATTTTGAAGCCACGCTGTAAAATATAGCTTTCGGCTTTCAGTCGTGGGCACAAATTGTTTTCCAGATGACAGCTTCTGTCCTCTTGTCAGACGAGACACCCACCGCCCTCGCCATTCCCGTCCAATCCAACCCAGCGAGCATCAGGTGCCCTCGAACTGCCGACTTCCAATTCGCAAAAGGGTGCTTGATTTGAAATGTGGTTCATTTAAAAAAACAGCTTTTTCCCCAAGAACCTTTATTACGTGATTGCTGGGATCCGTCACCTCGAATCGTCTGATAGGAAGATCCAATGTCTCCTTGAAATGTGGTGCAACTGGAAGTCTTTCAAGATCTTTCATACGCTTTTCACCCGTGTAGAGGGCAAAAAGGAGAAAAGGGGCTCATTGTGTCAACCAATCGATGGACTGCAGTGTGTCTCCATCTGCCTTTTAGCCACCGTGGTTACCATGGTTTGTTAGTTGAATGTTTGATATGTGGGTTGGTTTGTCTGTTTGTTTCAGCGTTGCTCAATTTGTCGGTGGTTTGGTCGGTCGGTTTCTTCTGTCTCTTTTTGTTTATCTGTGTTGATCAGTCGATTTGTATGCTGTTTTTGTCGGTCAGTCGGTCCGTTTTGTTGGTAGGGCAGTACGTTTGTTGACGATCGCTTTTGTCTGCCAATGTGTCGGTCGTTCAGTCGCGTCAGCTTTCTACTCGTTTGTTGGGATGGCTCACCTTAAATGGGTTGAGAGAAAATTCCCAAAGCCTGGTTGGAGGTTCTCGCCTGCCGAAAAAGAAAGAAGAAAAAAAAAAGCAGTGTGACTAATTGAAATGCTGAGACTGTAACCTTCAGAGTAAACGTGGCTTCTTGGGCAAATGAAATCACGGCGGCACGAGACGCGCTCAACATGTATGATTTATCTGCTTAGACAAATGAAATCGCTTTCAGCTCCTTCTTCCCAATGCTTAAGTGCAATTTGGATCCAACTTGGTTTTGTCAAAAATCGGCCATGGTTGGAAAAATGCGTCACGACCGCAGCATCAAAAATATTTAACTGCCAGAGCAGAATCACCTCTATCAAGTTTGTGTTTAACAGCGCCGCTATATGATTTCACACTTAGCAAAACTTTGCGTTATTTGTTAGCGCCGCCGGCAGTGGAAGTTTCAAAAACGCTGACAGAGAGACTCCGGTCGGGGCTTTCAAGTTTTCCAAATGATGCAACTGTTGGTACACCGAGCTTTAAAAGCGAGGGACTTAAAAAGCTTCTTGGATGTAGTCGGCGCCAAAATGTGACGGGCGATAAAGATCTCGTTCGTGCAAACCCGCCCTTTTGAAATGAGTCATCGCCGACAGACACTGAAGGCTTGAAAGATTGACTGACCTTTTCTTCACTAGGAAGCCACAGATGCTAACAGATCAAGTGATTCCCCCACCCAAATCCCCACACCTGCCTATTTGGGTCCTTAGCTGAACAGCATCTTCAGTGGCCCGCATCAGTCGAAATGGTTACAAAGACAAATGTGCTTCGAGTAGTTATTTACTTCCTCCCAAAAGGAGAGGCACATTAAGCTAAGTGGCTGATTTATGAAGCCGTCCACACCGCGTTAAATACGGAAACCACGAAGGGGGAGTGAGAGAATCACCGTTGTATCTCGGAAAGTTATTTTGACGCAACACCACTTACAAAACAGCACACTACTGCCTCTTTAGGGACACAGTGGTATTACAAGATGGAATAGCTTATCCAGTGCACAACGGACCAGATACGAAGGACAGGTGGACCGTTTTAGTCTTCTCACGTGTCGGTTGCATTTTTAAGACCTTTAAAAGGCGGATGGTACCTAAGGCTTCCATTTTGCAAAATGAATTTCAGACTTTTTAAGGATACCGTAATAACTTTAATAGCTTGAACTTTTAATACCCAATTATGTTAGCTACTGAATGGTTGTGTTTCAGAGTTGTGAACCCTGTGTTTTAGTACGGCCAAGGCTTTTTTTTTTTGTCATCTTTTTTGGGCTGCTTTAACGTGTTGAATAGTAGTGCACTGTGCACAATGCTTAGTCATGATCGCTCTGGACTACTGCGGGTTTTACGGTCCAGACCTCATTCACTGGGAAGTCAGTCTTGTTTCCCTTCACTTTGCTGATTTTTTTTATGAGGCCCCTCTGCCGCTAAATGCTGTAAGGTTCGGGGAAAGCGGCGGTTAATCACAATTAGTCTGCCATAAATGGATCTGTGTTGTTCTTCCACTGAGATCTACTGCATTTTTAGGATATTCATCACATCATACCATATTACTGTCCTTCCCTGCAACGAAATTGTCCCTGCTTAAATTGAGAGCAGCCCCAAGTTGATCCATGTAAATCAATGCCTCTTAGCTCCTGTAACTATCCAGAAGGACCAGAGGGGTTCCAGAGAAGAGGTGACATTGTTAAGAACTCCTACACTGCCCCCTGTTGGCTATACGGAGTTGTGTGTGAAAAGTGAGGCTGTCGAAAAAGTCGGGGGTTTGCGACATCCACATCCCCTTTGGATGCCACACCTCTGATTAACTACGACTACTCAAATTTTGAATCAATCGGTTTTAAATAGGGCTTTTCTGGATATGCAAAGAAACTATTTACAACTAAAATAGGAGCAACATGTCTCTTCATAACACCGGTGAATAAATCATGTCGTCGTCAGACACACGGCGGGACAAACACCGGATGAGCGACTGAGAAAACAATTCCCCCGTCAGTGCGCTGCTTCCCCCCTCTCTCTCTGTGTGTGTGTGTCCATTCTCTTGACACCATTTCTGCAATGCATACAAAAAGAAAGAAAGAAAGGAAAAAAAAAAAAGAAGCAAAGCCTCTTCACGTTGTGCTGTTGGCATCAGCCTGTCTAAATTGTCCGAGGAGGCAGCGGTGCGTGAAATTGAATTCAGAACTGTACGCCGTGTGCAAGGGGGCTACACACAAAGAATGCTTCTTTTTCATATTCATCCATAGAACGGCGGCAGCGGCGGCTCGGTGAGGAAAAGTCGCTACCAGATGCTCAGCAGGCAGAAATTTGACTTGGATGCCAAAAACGTCCAATGCATGGGGATCAAACCTGCTTTGTTCGCGCGCCACTCCGTAGTTAGGTTTTTGTTGTTGTTTGTTTTTTTTGTACAGAAGGACAGATTTAATTATATTCAACAACAGCTTAAAGCTTTTCGTTTTTCAGAAAGCGCAACGGTTGTCTCCTTTTTAGGAAGCGAGGCACGCAGACAAATGCAACAGTAACGGCATTTCTTATTGTTTGGGTTCACCACGTCGTAAACCACTAGAACATTATGCACGGTTAGAACATTGCACTTAAACGTAGGGGATACAATTCAATTGAAATGTGCATAAGACTCAAAGTTAAACTGAACTGAACTGTACTTCAGCACTGATTCTTTTGTGTACCACTAGAGGGAGACCGCACAGCACGAGTGCACTTGGAGAATCACTGGTCTAAGGGGTTGATGCAAAGTTGGCAATCGTACCCCTCGTTCCGATTCTGGGTGTTGTGATTGGGCGTGACTCGACGGACGCAATTGTTTGGTCGTCAGGGAGCATTTGAATAGCTTCCCAGCGAATAATAGCACCTGCCTGCTTTCATTTGCAAAGGACAAATGATTTGGAACTTTTGAAGCGTTCTCCCGGGATTCAATCGGCGCTATTACGCAAACGTCCTCCTGTCTTGCCGCCCTGTGATGAATGTGCTGCTCGCGGACGATGTATGTTTTATAGATCGTCGGGGATAGCTGCTGTTTTGAGTAATGGCCTCTGCTGGCAAACCTGCAAAACGCTCCTTCATGTACATGTGCTCTTCAATGTCACTTGTTTTCCAGACTTCTTCTTTTTAAATGCGTGGAAACTAAAAGAGGTATTGAAGGGCACACTTTTGTCAAAAATAATGATATTCTGCATACAAACACACTCATTCCTGTGGGAAAAACTGAAATAAGTATTAAAGCAGATATTGCTGATATTTCTTTTCTGTGTAAAAACTGAAAGGATCGCAAGGAGGGGGAGGAACTACCGCCCAATGCTAAAAGAAGACCAGAAGCCACAAGGGGTTCAGGTCCAGTGAGCAGCCCATTCTTATCACAAAGCCTCTTCGTGATGGACCCAGACGTGGAATATAAAACACATTCGCCAGTAAGCAGGTATGACATTTCAATGGGCACCTTGATTAAGTATTCCGGCAGGCCGTAATGTGTCAGAAATGAATGTGACATTCCCGTCGCCAAAGAGTTCTGTGACGACTCCCGGTGGTTCTAATCGATGAAGGGTTAATGAAAAGAGTGGGCTCCAAACTTGTGTTTACAATTTTGATGGACACGGTAGAGCATTCTGTACTCCTAATAGCTGTAATAGACACAATTGGATACTAAAGTGCGGCATCAAACCGCGGGGGGGGGGGGGGGTGGGGGGGGGGGCGACGCTAAAGAAGATGAATGTCTTCTGCTTCGTCTTCCCTTGACTTCCCCAGTTGAGTTTCAGCCAACACTCGCCCCACCTCCCCCCGCCCCCAAATCCTTTCCCGCTAAGCGCCACTGCTTCACGGCTACTCCCCGGAGAGCGGCATTGAAGCGGTCGCAGCGTCACCATGGAAACGCTCCCTTGGTGTAAGCCCATTTGCAGAAGCAGACACTTGCACATCAATTGCGCGCACTGTGCGGGGATGATTCTAAAACCGATCCAGGCCATTTACGGGTAAGGGTTATTTATTCCGATATTTACTGCAACCCTAATTCTTAACCCGACCGACCCTCACCCTAAAACTCTTTTGACCAAACCCCAAGATACTACCTCTAACCATACAAGAAAGAATCCTAAAACCTCACCCAACACTTGAGCCGCAACAATAACTCTTCACCCTAACCAGACACTTCCCCCTAAACCCGTACCTTAAACCCTAACCTTGAGCCCTAATGTCTAACCCGAGCCAAACACTGTACCCTAAACCCTCACCCTAACCATATACTCTAAATCCTAACAATTAACCTCAAGACCTAACCTCTTACTCTACTTTAACACTTAACTCTAACCCGACTCGAAACTCTCTCCCTCCTTTAGCTTAAAATGCCTCATGAGTAAATACCCGACTTTGGCTATTGCCGAACCCTGCTGATTAGCATCCAAAACAGGATGAGCACCCCTCAGCCCTGCAGTCCATCACTCACAATCCGGTCAGCGCTCCATAACGCGTCATTACTCCTGCGCCCAATGAGTTGCCTCCCAATTGGCTGAGGTTAACGTTATCAATATTGGACCCTTGCCACAACTATATTGGGCTTGACACATGATGGATCTTTTGCTTCTCGGATGTCAAGTTTTGAAGTGACTCATCACTTTCATGTGACCTTCCACTGCAGGGAGGGGGAACCTAATTGTTGAGCCTTGCGGCGAATTTGCTGGAATTGATTAATGCGTGAGTCACTTCGGCTCACCTTGATGAATTCTGCAGAAATTGTTTTAAGTGCGGAAAACTATTTAGCCCCTGACAAATAGTTCATTTCCGAAGCTCATTAACGCCACTCGCGGCGCAGATTAATTTGATGCTGACATTTCTGCTCATCGTCATTGCACAACACGCTTGATCGGAATGGAGAGCCACGCCAACATTGTTCCGCGGTTGCGAGTGTCAACGTAAACTTAGGACACACAAAGACAATCGGGCTGTTTTTGTCCTGATTCTGCCCCTCCCCAACCAAGCACCTCAAACGCCAGACAATCTAGTGTTTTACGAGATTATCCAATAACACTGTCCTTAGGTCTGAGGTGTGTTAAGAGAGGATTTGTCCTGATTTTAGGGTCCGAAGCAGGTCGGGGCCGACAGTCTTAAATAATGAATGCGTTCAATATTTATGACCCAAAAGTCTTCGTGTGTGTTGGGAAAGTAGACGTCTTCGTTTTTGTGAGATCACGTGTGACCACGCGAGATTTCGAGATCGGTTTGTGCAACAGAATCTTTATGTGTGGCGTAGTTCTGTGTTAAGATTATCGGCGTACACCACACACACTGTGACCAAAAGTGTTAATTGCCTGATTTGTCTTTTTCTTTTTTCTCTTTATGTGTGGGATCTGTCAAAGATAACAAAAAGGAAATCTTTTAAGATTTGAAAAGGATTTTAAGATTTGTGTGTGTGTACCAGGCCCAACCCCTTGTCCCAGGTGGTAGGCCGACACCTGTCCCTCCACGGGTACACATCGGGGGATAACATTTTATCCTAAGTCAGCAAAAGTCTACATCGGACACTTTAAACATTGCCTATACCTTATAAGCCCTTAAGGTGGTACAAGTTGGAACTGGACCAAAATAGTCAGTGAAAATACATCCCAATGTCAGAATACCTCAGGAGAACTAGCCTAACCCTAACTCGAACCCACACTTACACAAATCCTAACCCCGAACCCCAAAACCCTGGACTTCTCCACCATATTTTACATTTCCACTATACGCCAAACAGTGTGCAATGATTACAGAGGAAGCGGTAGTTTCCCGTAGGAGCGAGCTTCGTTGGTCATGTTGCCGCCGCACAGGAAGCGGGCTTTGATGCAGTTTGGCGGTATTTCATTGGATTACGCCAATTCGATTGCACGAGGTCGCCCGTCCTTGCCTGTCGCGCTCTCCGTAGCCTTCAAAATCACCGGCATCTTGGCAGAATTTCAATGCCTGTTTGATGGTATTTAATGCGCTGTTTGAGTGCGTACGTTGAGAAACGGCGGATAACGATTCATTCCTGAAGGACAAAACTCACACTTGCTTGACTTAAAAAAAAAAATAATAATAATAAATAAATAATAATAATTTATATATATATATATATATATATATATATATATATATAAAATTACAAATTTACAAAAGAAAGCAATGGGCGCTGTTTCTGGATTTAATTAAAGCAGCAGACAAGTCGTCTTGGATTTCGATAAGATAAACACCACCCGGCACGAAATGAAATGTGCCCACTGAGTCACTGAGTTATTTATTGCCTGTCAACCACAGTCATTAGTTACATTTCATTTCATGTTGCGGAAAAACAGCAGACAGGACATTTGAAGACAAGAGAATCATTTCCAAAAATGTATGTTATGCATTGTATATATTACACATGCAACATAATTGTATTGCATTTAAATGATGCTCACTAATTATGAGTGATAGGTTAGTATTATGAATGCAACTTTCACTGTTAAAATAATACCAAAACCTTTTAAGACATTATATTACCATCATTATTTGTAGCATTATTATTCCAACTTGTTCTAAAAAAATATTTTCGCTTTCATTAATATGGGCCTGAAATGATAAAAAAGGAAACAATAGTATTGCGGCAACTTGTGAAATGAATAAATGTAGTCATCATCAAAATAGTAATAACCTTATTGTTTCCATAAACCAATTAGAAATGTATTGTAAAACTATATAGAGGAGAGGGAACAAGCAAAATCAGCAAGTAAATATCCAAGCAGGACTGAAACTCTGCCATGACAGCAGTGTAGGGATTGCGGAGTAACACTGCCATCTAGTGCTCATGGAGAAAATGACACTCCACACTGGCTTTGATTTGAGAGTGGCATTTATTTATTTACAAGGCAACATAAAATGACAGTAAGCACATTTGACCTCGTCTCTAAGGCACTTTTCCGTGACTGGCCTTCATGAGGGCCTTGATGGCGCGGGCCCTCATCTCGAGCTCCAGGAGCTCCAGCTGCTGAAGGGATGGCGGACACGCGGCGGCGGCCCGTTGCTGGACGGCGACGGCGGCGGCGGCGTCCTCTTCCGTCAGCGCCAAAATCTCGCTGACGCTTCGGTCGATGTCGTTTTGGATGTCCTTCTTGGCTTCGGCGGGCTTCGGGCCTTCGCCGCTGTCCGCCGTTTTGACGGGCGGCTCCTCTTTTAGGGCGTCGATGTCGCTGTCGCCGGCGTTGAGGCTGAGAACGTCGCTGTCCTCGCTTAAGACGCCCCCTGGAAAGAAAGCCGGACGGAATCTCAATAGGGTTCGAGTCGGAACATTCTGCATTATTGCACATGCAAAAAAAAAAAAAAAGGCATAATACAGCCTAACTGTATAAGGAGTCGCTCTGCTATTACACATTGGACATAAAAAGTCAACACACCTCTGTTCAAATGCCAATTTTTTTGGTGATATAAAAAAATGAGACAGAGATAAAACACTTTTACTTTTTTTCCACACCATTAATGTATAATGCCTACAACCTGTACAGCAATTTTTTTAACCTGTCATTTTTAACCTTGACCTGTACAAAACAATTAACAGAAAGGAAGCAAAAATAAACAGTTGAAATAATGTGGTTGCACAAGTGTGCACACCCTCTTAACTGCCCTGTGTCTCTTTCTGATTAACCCCAAATAAAGTTCAAATGTTCTAATAGGCTCTTCCTGACATTTTCTTTGCTTTCTACCAAAAGCCCAGCAGCCACATTCCAGTTGTAAGAGGGTGTGCACATTTGTGCAACCACATTAATTCAGCTGTTTATTTTGGCTTCCCCTCTTGAAAAGATGAACAATAATTTTCAATTGTTTCTCAACATTTCACTCCACATTAATGGTGGAAAAAGGTTTGTAATATTTTATCTTTGTCTCGTTTTTTTTTTTTTCCCTCTCTTTTTTAACAAGTCAAAAAAACAGGACCAAGGTCTGTCAACTTTTTATATCCACTCTACATTCTCAATTGTCTTACGAGCATAACGGCAAAAAATCTCAATAGGGCTTGAGACAACATTCTTACGTGAAAATGTCAGCGTTAAAACTATCAAATAATAAGTAATAATTCGTACCATTTTATGACATCATCAAGCGTAAAAAGAAGTTAACCACTGTTTAAAAAAAAAAAAAAAAAAAAAAAAGCCATTAAAACACTATACCTTAACTTTGATAGTAAGTAAAGATGTGTACGTTGACGCATAAATTCTTCTTCTCATCTCACGGACTTCTTCTTCTCCTGGACGAGGAAGTTTCTTCTTTACAATGTGAAAATAGACTCACGGATCCAATAAAACGCACCAAAGTGGATGGCGAAGTCTCGTGAGAAGTTTCCCACACACTCCATTTTGTATTGTATTTAATGTATTATAATTATTAGTAGTAGTAGTACTACTGAGGACTATGAGTGTGAATGGAACTATTGATATGATTCGATAACTTACCTTGCTGGGGGTTGTCAGTTTTTTCCGGTTCTTTGACACACGCTGTTGAGTCCACAATGCAGTCTTTCCTTCAAGACACGTAGGCCAAAAAGCCACTTAGTTGCCGTAACAATAATCATCATCATAATAATATTGCCCCCGAAAAGCATATTTTAAACACCCAAAACAATAATAACAATTAAAGCCCGGCCAAAAGGCATTTGTCACCTTAACAATCATCATCATAACAGTGCCCCAAAGCAAATATTTTCATGCACCAAACAAACAAACAAACAAACAAACAAACAAACAAATAAACACGTACATAAATAGCAGCATTGAACCCTCACCAATGAATTTGTGCTAATCTCGCCAGGACGCAAAATTTGGTGATTTCTTTTTCAGGATGTCAAATGCCACCCAAGGGGATTTCGGCGCGGGGATAATAATAAAATGAATAAAAATAACATGAATTCAAGCCAACTTTAAGACATTGTTGGAAAATAGAGGGAACTCACTGTTTTTTCTGGGCCTGTTGTTGTGCGTTTTGGCTACCGTCGTCTTCTTTGGTCACTTCTTCCCCTAAAACACAAACGTTAGGATCACGAGGTGAAAAGTGTATAAGACGACGACGGAAGCGGTCTTGCTACCAGCCAGGATCTGCATGATGTTTCTCTCAGAGATCGGCTCCAGTTGCTCCCAGCACACTTTTCGGACCTCCTCTAAATTACAATCCTGCAAAACGATGGCGGTAAAAACAGTTATACTAAAATTGTATCATAAAAACATGTTAAATTATTATTAATATATATATATATATATATATATATATATATATATATATAATTACAAAAATATATACATTAAAACACATACAAATGAGAAAAATAAATAAACACGTACAATAAATAAACACGTACACGTATGTCATTCAATAATCCACATCCAGTCAAATTGTTCAATATTGTAAATTTATTGTATGTTGTATGTATTGTAAAATTGTAAATACACGGCAATGGTGTGGTGTTCAGTGGCCAAAGCCTGCATGGTATTTTCGAGGTCTTTATTCCAGCTGCTTCGTTCAGTGGCGTTTACGTGCAGTCGGTGCGCTCGTTCACCTTGAATTGCTCGGGCAGCATCCTGCGTAGTTTCTTCTCGCCCAGCACGCCGAAGCACTGTTCCAGCATCCCCTTCTTGTCGCCTACGTAGGCGCTGATGGGCTTGAACGGTACCCCGAGATCGAGCCCACCTTCTTCGATGTCACTGCCGACCCTGTCCAGCTCCGGGTCGGCGAACTCGTCCTGCAAACGACGTCAGCTTTTAATGTCACACTTAACCGTCCGATATTCCGCGGAAATCAGTGCGCTTTTAGTTTACAGACAGTCCCCAAATGCAACGCAATTAGCTTGACGCCAAGTGTCAAATATTTATCTCACCACTACGTTGCTTTCCGCGCTTCTACGCTTACTGCTTCGACGCCGCTCCTCGAACGGCGGATGTTTTCTTTTCTTTTCGCCGCCAGTGGACTTCTTTTTGAGCATTTCTGGTGAAAATAAACCACAATGTCGGCCACGGTACGTTCGTAAATGCCGCTTGCTTGAGTGTCGCCGGAATGTGACGACATCTACACCAAATGTTCTTTTTCTTCTTCTGCAGTTGTTTTCGGCTCTCTCCTGCAAAATTCTTTGCTGCCCTCTAACGGCAGTAGTGTGCCATTTCACCAAGGTGACGAAATAGCATTAATAATAATATTATTAATACAAATTGCATCAGTCTTAATGTCACCGTGCAGACAATTTAAATAAAATGACTGTAAAAGACAATTCAATATTTTTTTCATATAAACTAATGACTTATATCACAATGCAATTAAATAAAAGTGAATTCAGTAAAAAGTATATTTGTAAATAAATTACATTTATATTTAAAAGTAATATATTTGACCAGGGTACCAGTGTTTGTGCTTGCTTCAATGGTAACATTGTGCCTATTCATTTAGTTTGGTATCACTGAATACTATTGGACCAGCCAGGACACCCCTGAAGAACAGTCCGTAATGCAGTTGCCAAATATTATGATGGAACTGAAGCGATTGAGTCACCTCAGAAATGTAGCGTTTCCTAGTTGTCTCCCTATCGTCGTACCCCTGTGTCGCAATTAAAGCACCTTTGAAGTCCGGTTTGTTTTTGAAACATGATTGTCATGCGCGGCGTCAGGCCCGCTCGCTGGCGGCTATAAATGTTTGTCCAATCAAAGGGCGCTGGTATTTTGCTGCAAAACATCCCACGAGCCTCCATTTTGAGCAGGCAAAACTTTTATACATCATTTTATATATCCCACATGCATTGAAACAACCGATTTTACCCTTTGTAAAAGTTGGCCTCAACAACGTAAGCGTCGTCGTGGCTGGTTCAACAATATTAGTGTGTACCAAATTATGGGATTTGGCTAATGTTAGCACTGATGCCAGCGTCAAGGCAACTTTAAAGGTTACGCAGTTGGTCCAACAATATTAGTGGGTACCATGATAAGGTGCTAGGGTAATTTTAGCATTGACGCTAGCGCTAAAACAACAACAATATAAGTGGGTACCAAAGTTGGGGATTTGTGTAAAATGGCACTCACAATTTAAGATATCCTGTTTGGCACGACTTATTGCTCTTAAATTGCGTTACTGCTAGCGTCAATGCTAACATTAGATGCTAATATTACATTGGAATGTCTGTCTCACTTGCTTTGTATATCAATCCTGTGTTGACTTTGTTTTGGTCAATAAGAAAATGACAACAGCACATTTTAGCAATAATGCGGCTCGCTATAAACCCAAAGTGCATTGATCGGCTTCCAGATGTCAATCAACATAAAAATGTAACTGAAGAGATTTTTATGAGCACCTTAAATCATCATGTCCAGTCACACTGCGTGTCCTGAATTTTCAGCATGATGATGTACAGTGAAAAGGGCCACTGGAGGGCAGCGCCGCCACAGATGATCACTCCCGCCATACACATGTAGCCATTGATGGGGTTCTGCAGGATGGGGTTCCGTGGTGTGCCCTGGCAACGCTGTTGGATTTCCGGCAGCTCTTAGTCCCCGACTGTGGCTCCGGAGGTCTTTGAAAATGTCAATCACGTGCCCCTCTAAGGCCTTGCTGGGAGGCGGGCACCGCAACGGCTTGGTCTCCACCTTGTCTGTGCCTTCAAACCTAACGATGGGAACATGTGACGCGTGACCGGGAAATTTTCACATCCTTACCTTGCTAGGTGGCTACATGGCAAACCCTAACCCTTGCACCATCATGGAGCCTAATTGAGACAATGACATTGTCACCGGTGGATATCAACATCACTGTCCCCCACTACTCCACAGCCCCCCTTGACTGTGTGGTCCTGCATCTCCATCTTACTGATGGTGGAGCTGTCACTCAGGGCACCCGCCACCTGTCCGCCGCAGCTCTGCCTGTCCCATGAGTGGCCCTCATTATGTGGCGCGGCAATATGGCGGATAGCTTAGCCTTCCTGGTAGCAGATTGCACACAGGAAGGGGTCACCTCCCTTTCGATCTCATGGCCTCCCTGCCGGGAGGGGGGCCAAACGCAACAAACATTTTGCATCTGCTCTAGTGCTGAGGGATGTCATCATGCTCCAATTTATGGATGATTCTCGCATTTTATAACATCAACCCTCATCCTCTGTAGCCCTAACTGTAACTCATAACCTTAACTCCAAATCTAAACATGAACCCAATCCTAACCCCTCACCAAACCCTAACCCCAACTCCGTAACTCTAACCTAAGAGCCTAACCCCTTACCCTTAACTGTAAACCCTAATTTAAACCGCTAAGAATAATCCTCTCACCCTCAAATGCCTGACTTTAACGTAACTACCTAATCCAAACCTCCTAGCCCCCTAATTTAACCCCCACCAACCCTAACCCCTAAATCCCCAAACCTAATTCAAGTCTGACTCCCTCAATTTAACCTACGTCTGTGCAGATTGTCAGTCATCTACCTGTAGGTCATGGTAATCTGCAAAGGTTGAATCAAGGCAACTGCACTGTTCTTGTTTGTTGAAGACATTTCACTTTTAATCCAAAACGATTCTTCAGATCTGAATTTTAAGTGCGGAGTCCCGCTGTTGATGCCTTGTTGGGGTGGTCAACAACAGGGTGTTGTTGTTGCCCAATGGAGTTGGTGTAAGGACTGTCCTGCATACCAATAACTAACTAACCCCAAACTCAAACTCAACCCCCTAACCCTGACCTAACGCCCTAACTCCTGACCCCTTAACTCAAAGTCTAACCCCTCCCACGAACTCTCTAAACATAACCTAACCACCTAAGGCAACCTTAGTCTAACTCCCTACCCCTAAACCCTAGCTCACTCGTTTTAGGGGACCATTTTTTTCTGTAAAACAATATTTGACATCACCTCAGCTGATGGAGATGCAATAGCTGAAAGAATTCAGAACTCACTGGGGCACACAGGAGCCAAAACGTCACTCCAACTGTTTCGGGGATTTTGCGGCATGAAGTGAAAATCCCGCACTTAAGCTCACTATCTCTCGTCTGAGCACAGACTTCAGATTCAGTTAGACAAGCGGAGGGTTGCAGAGGGGTGGGGGCGCATCCAAAAGTCTGCGCTTGGCCCGACTCGCAAGCTCCGCGGAAGGGTTCAGGGCAGGCCTTTGCCAGGATGGATCTAATCTCCGAGGGCTCTCATGCGGATATTTGCTCAGCGTTAACTATGAACTACGAGAGATTGTCACTCTAGGACAGAACCTCATACATTGGGCCTTATAGGATAGAAAACGGCTGCGCTGTCATTGGCCGCATTTCCAGTCACTGTTCACATAATGAGTGTGCGGTCTACTTGTCAGTCATTATACACGGTGCCACTAATTCGTTTGGATGCCTCCCAGTGCTTTCCAATCAGTTTTGGTTCTCCACTCCGAGTGTTTATCCATTTCGGGCCCCACCCACACCCCAACCGCATGGTGGCGGAACTGGCAGCTGTGCTGTGCCCTCATCTACCTGCTATGGCACAGCCTGGGAGGGCAACCCATTATTCATTTCGACAGGCTTTTTTTATGAGCCAGCAGGCTTGTTGCGGGGCCCCCGAGCAGATGTGTTGTTTTGTCAATGTTTAGAGCTCCACGTGTATCCCAAAAAAAGCTACTACTTCACTACCCCATTACTCATATATTTTTCATTTTTGTTCCAGGTACAAGTAACCCTAAATAATGGAACACCGATTATTAACTTTTGAAGCAAGAATATTTATCATCAAATGTTACTGGAAGCATGAAAACACCACAGAATGAAGTTAAAGACCATCTTTAAGACAGTTTCACCACAGTATAGCATTGCTGATATGAGAGCGACACTTCTCCCAAAACGTTCGGTATCTTCAACTTTTGAGTGACATTTCAGAATGAAGATTTACTACAACCTTTACAGTTGAACTTACTTTGGCCTTGCCTGAACTTTGGACTGCACGTGTCCAATTGTTCAACCTTTCAATTTGCTTGTTTGAGCCATGAATTGACCAATACATTTCCTCGTTCAATTAAAACTGGTACTTGAACAGTATCCCAATCAGTTACCCCAATAAACACCGACATCAAAACAAAATTCACGAGTAACGGCTGTTAAAAAAGGAGTATTTTTTTTGGGGGGGGGGCTTTATATCAGGAGAGAAAGGAGGCAAAAGACAAGAGTGCTGTGTTTGGCTTTTAAGATGAGCTTGGAAAGGAAGCTATTTAATGCACCAAGCATCTACACCTGCAGCTGCATACCGATCGGGAAAAGCCTGATGGAACGCAAGCTGATTCACCGGGCCTTCATTTTGATGGACCTTGCATCAAGAGCAACCTTTGCTCACGTCGCCTCGTGGGTCTCATCTGCATTGTTGTTATGTTACTCTCCCTCAATCAGTGGTTTGCAAACTAGTTTGGGGGTGCGCCAAGTAATCTCCAAGATTATTTTTAAAAGTGCATACCTCCAGTGCATACCATGATCACGGAAATGTATGTTTTTTTTGTTTTTTTTAAATCTGAGATTAAAGGCGCAAAATTGTATTTGTCAGGAACAAAAGGATGGTATTTCCAAGAAAATAGTATGTATATATATTCTTTAAGAATAAAGACGTGTCCTCCAGAATTAAAAGTGTAATACAGTGAACCCTCGCTATCCGCGGTGCATTGGGAACGAATCCTGCCATTGATAGTGAGAATCTTCGAGTAATTGACGCCCGCACATAAAGGTTTGTAATGCCACAAAATGGCAAAAGCAAGACGAAATAAAGCTCCTGTCCTTTAGTTCAACAGATCTCATTGTTACCAAGATGCCACGAGATGGCTTTTCAGGCTTTGGCATGAGCAAAAATAAATTTAAAAACAAATAAATAAATAAAACACTGAAAATAGGTGAGTTTTTCAGTGAATAATGGAGGATTGAATCAAAAAAAAAAAAAAAAAAAAGGTAAGTTTTGCAATTTCCCCTCATTAAACTTTGCCTTAAATATAAGATTTTGAGACATGATTTGCAAATCATTGTATTCTGTTTTTATTTGTTTAACACAACGTCCCAACTTCAATGGAATTGAGGTTGTAATGTTACGAGAATACCGTTTTTTTTTTTTTTTTACATCTCATAGCTATTAGTTTTTTCTCAAAAACAGGCAACTTTTTCATTCCTATAGCATTCAGGGGTACTGGTGGTAGTTACGTTTAACTGCCATTAGGATTATGAGGAAAGATTTCTACCCCAAACCCAAAATGTTCAACTCATTCACTGCCATTGACGGATTTAGAATCCAAATATCCATGTTAACTCAGAGGGCTGGCTGTGAATTAGAACCTCCTACCTTAAATACAGTGTAATGAACTTTGACCTGACATGAGAGGAATACAAAGCAGGAGCAACACAGGGGCCCTGGTTAAAGATGGAATTGAGCGTCATCCTGCAGATAAGCACACAGGGAAAAAAAACACATTTACTACTCTTTGCTGCATAGACAGGAATCACACCCCCAACGCTAAAAAATAAATAAATAATTAAAAAAATAAAACAAAGGCTGACCTTCAAAAACTTTACCGCATTCTACCATACACTCTCTTAATTGGGTGCACACAAAACGTATGCAACACCTGCTTTGCTGCAATCTGACACCAATCGATCAGCGCTGGGCTTAACGGTTTCAGCCAAGGAGCACTTTTTGGAATTTTAATTCTCTCCTAACACTCTATACAGTCGTCATTCCCCAGATGGTCCAAGACCATCATTTAGGGTTCCTGGAAAAAGTAACCCAAGCAGTAATCTTACCTTACGATCGGGGGACAAACTGAAACGTGGTGTAAAACACTGTAATCACATTAGAATTTGCAAATACACGTTTAATCAAGCAATAGTCAGCATGCAATCATATTTAAGATGGACAATAAGTGCAGTAGAGATTTGTATCTAAAAATAAATAATATGGCTGATCCATAGTTCAGTGCAATGTGTAAGGCTTTTCATTTTGCAGGATGCTAGACCTTCGAGGACCCTGGGGAGGTCTGGGTGGACTGCATCGGTAGTTCATCGGAGATGTCCACCAGGTTGTCGTAGCTCTGAGAGTCGTCCTCGCTGTGCTGCCGCCTCGCAAAATTCACAAACACCTGCCAAAGTAACCATAAGTGTGTGAATGTACAGTGTATGTTTTCCGGAAACAAATCTGGAAAATTCTGATACGCAAAACACCTCAGCAAAAAAGTCTTGACTGACTTGAAATTTCTCACACCGTTTAAAATTAAAGTCCTCTACCAGAAAAATAAAGAAGGAACATTTGCCCTATGGGATCGATGATATTAAGCCTGAAAGATAAAAAAAAAAAAAAAAAGGCTAAACCACACACTAAAAAAGTCACACTGGCTCGCAACATGGGAGCACTACTGCTATTCAACAAAGTTATGATAATCCCAACACATCAAGAAAAGTCATACCGACTTGAAATTACTCACTCAATTGTTTTTCAATGTCCTCTTCAAGAAAACAACACGGCATTTTGACACGTTTGCTCTTATCAAACCTGAAAGTCCTGACATCATAACACACTGACTTGAAATTTCTCACGCCGTTCCATATCGATGTCCTGAATTCCGCCGCATGGGATAGCTGTTTTTAAGCCTGAAAGGTATAATAGTCCAAACACTTCACCCAAAAAAGTCACTCTGACTTGAAATTTCTTACACGATTCCGTTTCTGTCAACTGCAAGCAAAAAGATGGAATCTTGCAACATGGGAGCGCTGTTAATAATCCACAAAGTAATGATAGACCACGTCTGATAAAAGGAAGTGCTTGACAATGCAGTCTAGGTTGAAAAAAAAACGTGTCCACATATAAAGTGCCGGCAACGACTTGACAATCTGACACCTGGAAGGCACTTAAGATGTTGCCGTTCTCTTTTCAAATGGTCACTTTGCTCTTTGCCGGTGCAGCCCGGGCCGCGTGGATCGATATTAATTGTGGCATGAACTCGGCGTTCTAGGACTGGGTCAAGGATCCTCTCGATCAATCACCAGCTGAGAGGTGACTGTCGGTGGGGGTCCTCGACGCGTCACCTGGACCTCCTCGCTCCCGCTTGGATTTACAGTACAACCGGTGTTTGTAAACAGGAGCTCGCTGACAAAAAAGGACGCGCCAGAAATGACACGAGAACCAGCGAGATTAGACCCGGAATATTAGTGAATACAACGTAAATTAAAGCAACAGTTAAATGCAATTAAATACATATTTAAAAAATTTTTTTTTTTAAAAACCTACTAATAATTTCCATTGCATTTTTGTATTTATTTATTTTGCGGTGCGGCGTCATGAATGGAAATGTAAAACTATTTAAAATGTCATTCAATCAATCAAAAAGGCCAATAAAATATACAGTACATAGAAACAAAATAAAATGAAATACTTTTTTCTTTTTACATTTTTATTAATGAAAAGACCAAAAACCTTAACCAAGGATCACATTCCTATTCCTGGTGTCACGTAAAACTCTTTTCATATAAATAGGTAAATCTAAATACATTTATTCGTGTTTATTTTGTATTATCTCATTCAAACCAGCAATTGATTTATCGTAAGAAAAAAAAAAGAACATAAACAATGTATTAAATTTATTTATTAATTTGCGAAAATTAGTGGTTAAATACAATTGATAATAACTCCTGCCAAAAAAATGAGAGTAGATGATGATTTTATCATTTAAACTATTTTCTAGACACGATTTTATTATTTTTTATTTTGTCGTTTTGGGGGCCGTACCTGGTCCAGGGTGGTCTGGGACACGGAGTAGTCGTCCACGCCGAGCTTCTCCTGCTGCTCGGCGAAGTGTCGGAAGATGTGCGCCAGCGCCCCCTGGCGGCCTGGCAGCTGGTACTGCAGCGTGTTGTGGTGTTTCTCCTTCAGGACGCTCCCCGGGAACGTCCGCTCCACAAAGTCCTCGACGGGCTTCAAGAGCGCGGGGCGGCCCCCCACGCGGACCATCACCGTGTAGCCGTCGCCGAACCTGGAGGGGACCGTTACCACCGCGGAGGTAAGCTTCTTTTTGCACTTGTGTGTAAGTTATAGTGATAATATAATAATCATATATTTTTTACAAGGTAAATAAAATTAATTAATTCGTTCCGTGACCACGCTCATACTATATCTCAAATGATCTTTCTCCATTGAAATGAATGGAAAGGCCATTAATCTTTTCTACCCCCACCCTCCAAAAACACCAACAAAAGTTTTTTTTAAACTTGTTTTTTTCCCCAGAAGAAAAAGTGCACGTTACAGTATTATACTGTGTAAAAACATAGTAATAACATTTGCTCCCTTACATCACCTGCAAGCACAGAAAGTGCGAGCACAAAACACGCTGGGATCTAATGTATTGACCTTCCTTCCTCGACGACTCCCATCCGGGGGTTGCTGAAGGGAGTGTGCATTTTAGAAAGTAGGGGGTTAAAGGTACCCATTACACCCCCAATGAAAGGTTTGAGTTGAGTTGAAAATGGGACTCGAAGCGGCGGTGACGTGACTTCGTCGATCCATTTGGCCTCCTGCTCTTCAACGACCCGCTCCCTCTTCTACAAATTAAAATCGATTTGCAGGGTGAAAAGCGTCTTTTTTTTTTTTTTGGGAAGATGTTAACGGTCGCGCCGTCATCCGGCTATCGGCTACAAAAGTGAAGCTCGGGGTAATGTTCTGCTGTTACGAATTTTAAAGAATTCTATGAAATACCTGACAAGAACATCCAGTTTTTCCCCCCATTTTACCAAAGAATCTGACAAAAGGTAGATTAATAATTTACGAAATATCTGACAACAAAGAGGGTCCGCTAAACTTTTACCAAAAATCAGACAACAGTTACAATAACAATAATTTGGAAATATCTCATGACAGCCGACTATTTTATGGAGAATTGTTAACAAATTTGAACGAAATGTCGTGTTATTGTGAAACCTGGACGGATGAACGCAACGGAGGGTTTCAAAACGGTCGCGACGCGGCACGTGGCAAGCGGCGACAACAGCGACGACAGAATCCTTAATTGGCTTTTTCGCTCATTAACGGGCTGCCACACCTCATGAAACATTCATCACGGCGAGGAAATGTGGACGCTTAATTAGGAATTATCGGCGCCGAGGCGGGGTGGGGGGACATTTTTTATAAATAACTAGATAAACGGATGCAGATGACAATGGTGGAAGCCACTGGTGAATGTCACGGTGGTTGGCTGGGCTTCCAGTCGGAGGATGGCGCGGGAACATAAGATGCATTAAGGAAGGCGTTTATGTCAAAAGTGCAGCCGTCTCGTAAACGCGCTTTTATGGCTCCAAATGGACGCGATGATGGGAGGCTGACCCGCCAAAATGTCTGCCCGCTTCCACTTTTGCAAACTGGGCCAACGTGTCCAACAAAGAGCAACGTTTATTGCCGAGTGAACGAAATGGAGGTAGCCTCCAGTATTTAAAAAAAAATGTTTTTTTTTTTAAGTCATCCACCGGTGTGTATTCATTGTAATTGGATTTTTTTTAGCTTGTCAAATATACATAGTATATTTCATACATAGTATATTTGACAAGCTATTATGTCTTACAAATGCATTTTTTTCAAGGCAGTGAAATTATTACTTTCTGTATAAATTAATTGCAACGTAGTAAAGGCACTTGCATCCCCCCATGAGCAAAACCTATTTAATTACAGGTATTTATGTGTTTTTTCAAAACAATCACACCTTTGTTGTAAGATTAAAGTAGTAATTGTCTTACATTTTGAAAAAATATTCTCTTGAACAAACGCTGTCCTTTTTGAGAAAATGCAACCTAATCTCTCATAATCTCTCAACATAATAAAAAAAAAAAAAATCCATATAATTTCATGAATTTTTTATTTTTTTTTAATTATTATTATTATTATTTTAAAAAGTTATTTATTCAAGGTAAATTGTTATAATCTAAGGAGACCAATAATTTCACAAGAATCTTTTGTCAACATATTTTCTACCCAAAGAAGTTTCATTTTCGAGGAATAAGTCACAATTTTAAGAGAACAACTCATATTTATATTGAGGATAAAAGGTAATCCAATAACTATATTTTAAGGAAAAAAAATATACCTTTATATAATTTTCTAACGATAAGGTTTTAATTTTGGAGGAAGGAACCAGAACAAGGCATGTTTTTTTTTAAAGAAAAAAAATGAAATATGAGATTAAAGCAATTGATTTATGAGAATCTTTTCAAACTTTTCATAGCAAAGCGTTTTATTTTTGGAGGGAAAGGGTTCTAATTTTATCAGACCAAATTATTTATTTTTAGAAAAAAAATAAAAATAAAAAGGACATGAATTTTAGCAGAATAAATGAATATTTTTGGAAACTATACCGTATCTTTTCCCACAAACACCCACGGGAAGGACACAGACCTGCTCTTAAGATGCTGGATGCTGCCAAGACATTTGAAGTGTCCGTTCACCATGATGGCCATGCGGGTGCACAGCGCTTCGCACTCCTCCATACTAATAGAACCACACAAATTATGTAAATTTCTGACTCATAATTTTTATTGAATGAATGATACATTTGTTTTATGGCGATAAATGGTGCACCTGTGTGAGGTGAGAACGACAGAGCGTCCTTCCTTGACCACGCTCAGGATGCAGTCCCACAAGAAGCGCCGGGCTTTGGGGTCCATGCCAGTGGTCGGCTCATCCTGACAAAAATGTTGATTATTGGGTTATTATTTTTTATAATACACATTTGCGGGGGATGGGAATAGCAATATAGCAGAATCGCAAAAATAGCAAAAATCTGGAGCGAATAAATGACCATGAAATTGTGCTAAATTAAAAAAAATATATATATATTTTCTTATTCATTATTATTATTAAATTATTATTTTTATTATTTAACATAATAAATACAAAATAAATATTTTTTTTTAAATATTTAATAAGCGGGGATACATTGCCATTAAGCATTTTCGGCGTTGTTCCCCCCTAAAAATAAAAACAAAGCTAAAAATATAAAAAATGAATAAAAAAAAGAAAAAAAAAATTGTTTTAATTGGAAATTAAAAAAAATAAAAAAACGCGGACCCGAACCGCGGGCATGCGGGTTTCCAATGTATATTATTATTTGAAAAATAAATAACACAGAAAGTCTGCCATTTTACTTTGAAGCAGCCACTGCAGTTCAGTACCTTAAAAAGTTGCCATTCTAAGCTAATTTTGAGTTGAATTTCCAGTAACATAAACATTTTCGTTTTGAAAATTCAGCCCCTGGAGTCAGTTTTGCTGAGCAACGTATCTATCATAAAAATACAGGCATTCCTTAAAAAGTGACACAAATAATGTTGTCCGATTGCTAGAGGATTTACGAGATGCTAAATTGCAAAACAGTTGAGATTGTGGGAAATGGCAGCCGTTCATCGCAACACGTTTGCAGCCTTGTTGTGGCCCGGATTGAAACTGGGCTCACCAGGAAGACGAGGGGAGGGCAGCCGATCAAGGCGATGGCGGTGGAAAGTTTGCGCTTGTTGCCACCGCTGTAGGTGCCCGCCGGCTTGGCGGCGTACTTGACCAGGCCCAGTTTCTGGACGCCCCACTCAGCCACCTTTCAGACACACACAGAGGAACGGATATTGAATCCCTTGGTTGTGATCCAAACATGATGAAAAGTGCCATCTGGCGTACAGTAAACCTCAACAGGCCGCGGTAAAAATAAGACGCGGAGAAGATACAAACAAGCTGGCGGCGGCTCTGGATTCTGCCAGCCTGCGCTTCCCTTTCATGTAGGCCGCACCGCTGGTGAATAATGTACCGCCACAGCTGCAGCTGCTTTTCTACCAGGGGCCACTTTTCCTTATGCATGGAATCCACAGTGTCTCTCCATCATACTTATTTTGACCAGAACAAGTCATATTTTTTTTTGGGGGGGGGCATAATCTCTTGAGAATAAAGTTGGAATATAATGACAATTTCAATGAAGCTACTACTTTCTCGCAAAACAAGTAGTGCTTTTTAAGAAAAAAAAAAAGTAATTATTTAGCAGAACAAGTCGAACTTTTTTGAGGAAATAGAAGAATGAAGTCCTAATGTCATCATTTTTACCAATTTCAAGATGTGCATCTTTTTGAGCTAAACAGAAGAGTAATTAAGTCACAATTTTATGAGCGTTAAAAAATATATATATGTATGTGTAAAGAAAACAACAAATATATATTTTTGAATTGTTTGTGGGAAAGAATTTATAGTTTTACCACAACAATTTATATATGCTTTTTTTTAAGGATTTCTTTAATTTTTATTTTACATGAAGAAAGTCATAGCTTTACCAAAAATATGGTCTTTTTTGTTGTTGTTTTTTTTTAGTAAAAAAGATGTATTTAAGGGAAAGAAAGTCATAATCCTATGAAAGTTAGTCATAATTTTTCCAAGAAAAAATTTCATAATATTACGACAATAAAGTCCTAATCTTGCAAAGAAAAAAGTCAAAATCTTATGAAAGTCATATTTTACCACAAGCATGTTTATATTTTCTAGCAAAAAAATAAGTTTTATTTTTCAGAAAAAAAGTAAAATTTTATCAAAACAGGACATTTTTTGAGAGTGAAAAGTAAGACGTTAAAAAAACAAAAGTAATTTTACGAGAATAAAGTCATAGTTTTACCAGGAACGTGTTTAAATTTCCTAGCAAAATGTTATAAGATTTTGAGAATAAAAAGTTGTAATTTTACAAAAAATAAGTAGAGTTTAAAGAAAATAAATTAAAATCAATCACTAGCAAAAAATGTTCTTTTAAGGAAAAAAAATATGACTCTACCAGAATCCCTCTTATTTTTCCAAGTAGTAAAAAAGTAGTCTCACAAAAATTAGCGACTGCACGTCTCGACTTGGCCTTCATGACAACTATTCTTTGTTCCTCCATGCAAACAAAAGAGTCGGCGTGCGGTTACCGTGGCGACCTCCTTTTCCGGAACCCCTCGCAGCCTGGCGTAGAACTCCAGATGCTCTCGGCCCGTCAGCAGGTCGTTGATGGCGTCGAACTGGGGGCAATAGCCCATGTTCTGGTGCACGTCCCGCATTTCGGTTCTTATGCTAAGACATGGAGAGAGACCATTTCAAATAATATAGTAGAGGTTCAAGCGCATTAAGAAATGCTTTTACACTGTTTATAAATACTTGTTTGGGTATTTGTGTTTTAAAATTTTCCATTGTATATCTACAATATGAATTCACTTGTGAGGCTTCCATGGCTAAATAATTGCTTATTGTATTTTTTAAAATTCAATTTATAAAGAATATATTTTAATTTAATGTCACCATAATTCTAACTATTTTAAGGAATATTTGTGTTGCTTTTTTTTCTTATTTTTCTTTATCCCTGTCTTTATGAGTCGCCTCTGGGTATAGGCAGCTCACCTGTGTCCGTTGAGGAAGGCCTCGCCGCTGGAAACGGGGATGTCTCCAGTCAGCATCTTAAAGGTGGTGGTCTTCCCTGCCCCGTTGATTCCCAGCAAGCCGAAGCACTGGTTGGGGGGGAAAAAGAAAAAAAAAAAAAACGGGCTAGGAATCACTAACATGTAAGACAACAATGGGGTGAACAGGGATTGAAAGACCATGTCTGACTGTTTCAGTGACAAGCGTTTTACAAACAAAAATGTTTTAATTTGACTAAAATCACACAACAGTTAGATTAGCCCTTTTAAAGAATTTTGAAGAATTGTATAAATATTCGGCTAAGAGGCCCATTCAAGTTTTAAAATGTGTGTTTTGATGCAGCGTTTAAGAGCTGTAAAAATTGGACCAGGACCCGCTTGTGTCAATTGTACAAAACTAAAATAAAATTTTACGAAATATCAGACAAAAAGAAATGATGGAATTTGACTAAACTGTCACAAAAGTTAGGTTAGTAATTTTAAAGAATTGTCAAAATACAGTACTGGACAAGAGCCACTTATGTCAATTCTATTTAAAAAAAAAAAGAAATGTCCAACAGATTAAGAATTTAACGAAACATAAGACAATCAAGGACCAACTAAAATGTTTTAATTTGACTAAAAGAAACAGACAACAGTTGAATTCAGAATTGTTAATTGTTGAGAAATTTTAAGAATTTTTTTTTTATTTTTTTTTAAAGTTTTTCAATTTCACCCAAAAAAGGCATACAACAGCTTGATCACAAATTTTAAAGTAATTTCAAGAATTGTAAAGAAATGCTAAGAATTTAAAAGACATTTTAAGGATTCGGAAAAATGTTGAAGGATTTGATATAATATCAGTCAACGAGAGGACTTACTTAGAAAAGATGGCGAAACTGGGAAAAAAATGTCAAGCCCAAGCTTTTTGACTTCTACGTAGCATATTGACAAATATACAAACATAACAATAGACTCCAAGTCAACATGGCCGACACAGGGGACTGGTGAAGCTGCAGGGTGGTCCACACGGTCTTAGTGACTGCCCTCTGGAAAAAATATTTGATTTCCGCCACACATGGCCCTCAGGAACATCTAGGAGACTGGCTAAAATGCGTGTAAATAATGCATGGAAATGCGTGGCGGCCTCCCGTGAATCCCAATACCGAGCTGGCATTTACAAGGCGGCCCTAGGTAAACAGCGGCGGCAGGGATTCATGCGTCCAATCACAGACGCCTGTCAGCATTTGAGATTACGCGGAAAGATAGCGAGCGGTCGCTGGCAGCGCTCGCGTGTGTAATCAGGGCGGACGTGACGCCGATTTCTGTAAGAGGATTTCTTTGAATGGGGCCTGTTATTACTGCAGCAGATGTAAAAGACCCGCTCTCTCTGTGGCCTTAATATAAACTTTACATTTAATACAGAACAGTAACTCAATTGATACATAAATTAAAATGAGTGATGTATGAACATACAATTTATTCAGATGCAAAAGTCAACCTTGAAAAGCCATATTAGTACGTGGACTGCACATATATAGCTGTCGTTAGCGGTCGCTAGCAGTTAGCCGGTGTTAGGTGTCATTAGTAGTCACTTGCAGTTGTTAGCGGTAGTGGTCACCAGTCGTAGTTATGCGTAGTTAACAGTTGTTAGGTCATAAGTGGCCACTAGCAGTAAATAGTCACTGGAGGTCATTAGCTGTTGTTTGTGTCCTGAACGGAACAAAGGACAGGACCCAAAATGCACGACTCCAATTCAAATGGTCGGTTTCAAAAAGAGAGGTTCAATAAACTGGCGGAGGTCGGTACACAGGCAGGCAATCCGCAAAGGCCACAGTATCCCAAAAAAAAAAAAAAAAAAACGGGAGGCAAAAAGGCAAGGTCAATTATCAGAACAGGGCCGAGGCTAACTATGAGTCGGTGACGTGGAAACAAGGAATGCTCGAACGTGACAACAAGATACAACGAACTGGCGGCCAGAAAGAATGAGACACGAGGTTAAACGCATGGGGTAATTAGGGTAAACGAGGCACAGGTGGGGAAGATGCTCTCAGGAGCAGGTGTGTACGATACAGGGGGAAGACGACAACCATAACACACACACACATGACAGTTTGAGGTCAATCGCTTTTGTTAGCGGTCACTAGCGGTTGTTAGCAGTCACCAAGGCTCGCTAGCTGCCGTTGGCTGTCTTTTGCAGTCGTTAGTGGTCACTAGCAGTTGATAGTGGTCTCTCGCAGTAGTGGCAGTTATTCATGACTAGCAGTTGTTAGCTGTCACCAGTGGTTGTTAGCTGTCGTTATCTGTCTTTACTGGCTACTAGGCCAGTAGTTAGCAATTAGTCGCGGCTTAGCCGTCACCAACCATTAACTCTGTTCAGCAGTTTTTAGAGCGCATAAGCAGTCACCTGTGGTCATTCGCGGTTGTTTGTGGTTGTGAGTGGTCCATTGTAGTTGTTAGCAGTAGTTTTTTTTAGCATTTACTAGCATCCATTTGGGAGTCATTAGAGGTAGCTAATAGTCACTAGTGGCCATTTGTAGTTGGTAGTGGTCGTTAGCAGTCACTAGCGACCATTAGCGGTCGCCACTTACGGTCGTTGAATAAATGAAATTGTGTTCTCATCTAAAATTTTCTACTTAGGGCATGTGTCCTTGAGCCATATGAATTCTGGCTGGCAACACATCTATTAACTACATGAATATATATATTTTTTTTCATTAAAAAAACCTCGCCACTGCAACGGTCATCACGTGATGCAGCAGCATTTGGCTCACCTCCGCCACAGGTACGCCCACACATAGCCGGTCCACAGCGGGGGTGCGCTTCCCTGGATACACCTGCAGGGAGCACAGCCGTTGAGCCAATGAGGGCGCGAACAACAATAGCCTGGAATAAATAAACAGCAGTAGGGAAGAGTGGAGGCGGGAAAACAGCGGCGAGTGTTTGGACCAATTAATGGCAGCCCGGTTGGGGGGGGAAAAAAAAAGGGAGGCGTCAAGGACACCTTCCTCACACATTCATTTAGATAATATTCTAAATACCTTCACTGCATGAGCAGCGTCAACTTTTATTAGAAGTAAGGTGTTTACAGAGAGATGGCCTTTATTTGTAAAAATTGAGTCATATTTAGCATAGATATACGTTTTTGTTTTTCCTTTTTTTAGACAAATATTAAATAAACAAATTAATAAATAAATACATTCAATCATTCTCTTTATATACTACGGGTTACAATATATTTATATCCGCCCTCAAATTCAAATTGAATCATACATTTTAAATTTGTGTCCCAAGGCATAGATAGTAGGAATATGGGCACAGGTCACAGTTCTGCATTAAATATAAACTGAGTATGAGACAGAAAGAACTGTGCTTTCTGGTGATTTAAAAAAAAAATATATAGATATATATATATATATATATATATATATATATATACACACACACACACACACACACATATGAATGCATTTTTTTGAAACATCATTTGAAAATACTTTTAAATATGAATACAGATTAAAGTTATTTTAAAAACTTAAAAGATATTACAAATGATGTAAAAAAAATAACTTAAAATTATTAAAACACCCACTTAATCATTATATTATGGATAATGAAAATGATTGAAAAAAATCTACTCTAGCCATGATGAGCCCAACTAACCGAGGCCACAATTGGATGAACTCCGATATTATCGATGACACTGCACTTTACAATGGCACTCCAAACAACCTGTCCCAGTGCCATCTGGCAGCGGCGGTCAATTGGCGTCAGAGCCGGATGAGACGTGCGCTACTTTTTAGCGCTGGCTCTCGCATGGCTGACGCGCTATCACAGTGCGAGGTGCGCCGACGACGAAAAGCAATTAAAGGATAATCACGCCGTGACTGAAGCGTAGCGGCAGCTGTCGCCGTCCGCGGGCCGCTCGTTTCATCAGACGAGACAGGTGAGCGGCGTGGAATTTAGTTTGAGGACAAAAATAAGACAACAACTTTGCCTGTATTTTATGGGGAGACTGAGGAAAAGTCAGCCAAATTTGTCTGATATATTTCATCCAGTTGCTGCCTAATTTGAAAGGTTGACTAAAATATTCTGCCCCCAATACCAGTTTGACAAAGCAACCTACCAATGCCTACCAAATTGTTGGTAGGCATGTCTATCATAAGAAGACCCACACAAAAGTCCCAGGAAGTCACGAACAAAGAAAACATATGGGAGTCTGCCATTTTGGTTTGAAGTGGCCATGTTGGCTCTTTTTCGCCCTGTAGAATTGAACCCACAAATTTAGCCCTCACAGCCAGTTTGACTTAGCAACATAACATTTGGTAAGGATATCTACTATGAGTAGACCCACAAAAGTCTCAAGAAGCTATGCCTGAAAAGACACAAGAGGTCTGCAATTTTGGTTTAAAGTGACTATTTTAGGGTTGCAGGTCTGTGGGAAAAGACATTGTAATAAAATAAACAACACCTTCGTCAGATCGTAGATCCTCAAAAGGTCGTTCTGGGCCTTCCCCGCGTACACCCGCTTCCGTTCGCGAGCCACGTCCACATCCTCTTCCTCCACGGAGTACGACTTAGCCGAAATAAACCTGGTAAAGGAGACGCAAACATTTAAACGCTGGCTTGTTGGACGGACAGCCGGGGAAGTTCTCACCTGGGTTTACAGAAGAACTTGTACTGTATGAGAAGGGTGATGGCAAACATGACAGCTCCTTGGATGGCCATGGCGCAGAGGTTCTTTCCGACCATCTCCCAGCTAAGCGGCTCCTTGAAGCGATCCACGCCTCATAATAGGAAGAGAATAGTCAACGGTATAGGAGCAGGATCAAAACAAAAACCTGTGTTCTCGGCTGCCAACGAGATTTTCTCTGCTCTTTGAAGTGTTTAGACGTATTGCTTTGCAACAGCTTAATATGCCACGTAGCCTTAAAAAACAAAAAATCCCATAAATCTCGACTCGTCATGTCATTGTCGTTTCTGCCTCATCGGCCTGCATATTTACTATTTTTGTAAGCCAATGTAACATGTATAGCAGCATTTATACATGGTATGTAGCACATTCTACACACGCTATGCGGCACATTTTGCGTATCCTATTCAGCAACTTTTATACAAGCTATGCGGTGCATTTGAGAGACGCTATGTTGAATATTTTATCTACCATTTGTGACAACTTTTGCGGTTCATTTCATATATGCTTTGCCACATTTTTTCTATTTAGCACAGTTTACATATGCTCAGTGGCACATTTTTACAGTTTTGACGTGTGCTACGCAGCACATTTAATAAATTACGTAATTTCTCGTGTATAATACGCTCCCCCAAAGTTGACCTGAAAATTCTGGAAAATCCTTTCACCCATGTATAATGGATTTTTACAATGCATGATTTTGCTTCTACCCATCCAAAAAAAAATAAAAATAAATAATAAATAAATAAATATATATATATATATATATATATAGTATCTGTATTTTTTTTAGGTTTTTTTTCAAAGTATTATTCTGAAGCTAAGCACTTTGTTTGAACACCTAATATTTTCTTTTTATTTATTATTTCATTTATTTGTGCTTTTTATTTATTATTTCATTTATTTGTGCTTTTTATTTATTATTTCATTTAGTTGTGCTTATATGTTTGATGACCCAGGCAGAATTTGTAAGATGGGTACAATTCTTTAAAGAAAACAGGAAGGGCCAGGCGAAACGCATTTAATTTTATTTTAATGGGATTAAAATTCAACTGTCAAGCATTTCAGAAAAGCATTATCATTAAACAAAACATAACCATAAAGAAATTAATGATGGTTGTTGTTTAGTCATCAGTCGTATTTAAAAAAAACAATATTTCACAAATTCTGCCAGGGTATGTAAACTTGAGCACAACTGTACATATCTGCAGTCATACGTACCCCTGTCACATTGGAATGAAAGTGTAGGCTACACCTTTTTCATAACCTCTTGGTGGCAGTGGCATATTGGAATGAAAGTGTACAGCTTTGTATAACCACTAGATGGCAGCATACATTTATAAAATGGGAAAGTTTCCCCCCCCCTCCATTTTCCCCTATACTTATGTATAATGCGCACCATTGACTGTTGACAATATTTTTTTGGGGGGGGGGGGGGGGGGCGCATTATACATGAGAAATTATAATACTATGTAGCACGTTTTCTAAACGCTATGTGGCCCCCCTTCATGGCACATTTAAATTTTCTTACCAAAGCTGCTGAAGAGGTTGGCCGTGGCCTGGTTCTTAGCCATGTCAATCAGTCCTCGGCCAAGACAGAAGTGCGGGAATATGAGGAGCACTTGTTTCACGATGTCGTTGATGTACGACACACTCTGGGAAAGACAACACACACACACGCGCACAGGAATTATGATTTTGTTGTAGTTTATTTTTTTCTCCACCCACTTTTTGGAAGCCTTCTATAACGGAAAAGCCTTAAAACAAAGTCATCCGAATGCTGTAGCGAGAGCTAATGTGAGATCAATAGGTGTAATTACACGTCTTCTCTCCAGCGGTTGTTCATCACGCAGATGTGAGAGATTTCTCGTCAAAGATGATGAAACGCTCAACAGCTCCCCTTTAAGCCCATAAATCATTCACGGCCACTTTTGAAGGCGCTCGAGCCGGCGAGGTTCTTATCTGACCCTCCGCCGCCGCCTCGTTCCTGTTCCTGCAGCACACCTTCATTCATTAGCGGCAGAAGGAGGACGCGCTGCCAAAACCTCCGACGGAGCAAAATGAGGTAACTCCAACGTCCTCCGCCGTGCCCCAGTTCATCAACCCACTTGAAGAACACTTCGCCATGCCAAACATTTACATTATACACGCTATTCTGCACATTTGAGATATGCTTGTGTGCTACTTTACTGTCTACACACTATGCAGCACATTTTTGCGGCATATTTTATTGTTGCTACACTATGTGACACATTTTATATGCATTGTGCAGCAATGTTTACTGCATATATGTGATATGTGGCACATTTATATATGCTATGTGATACATTTTATTTACACTATGTGACATTTTATTGATGCTATGTGGAACATTTCTATGCACAATGCAGCACTATTTACTGTATATACGCTACACGGCATATTTTGCTGCCTAGACGCTATGTGGCACATTGCATGCTATGTAACATTTGATGTGGCACATTAAATATGCATTGTACAGCACTGGTTACTGAATATACGCCAAGCAGTACATTTTAATGACTTTATTTAGCATATTTTAATGTAGACCATAATGTCGACAACTATGTGGCAAATTTTATGTGCTATGCGACATATTTTGTTTACGTGTACGTTTTAATTATGCTCCGTGGCAAATTTAAGCACACTATACGAAACATTTCATTTGCTCTGTGCAGCACTGCTTACTGTATACAATACATGATATGTGGCACTTTTCAAATATGCTATGCGACACATTTTATTGTGTATACACATTGTAGTGCATTTTATAGAAACGATTCAATACATTTATTGAGAAACTATGCAGCACATTTTATATACATTATGTGGATCATTTTACAGTTATAACTTCATTTTTCAATAAACTATTGGTCCCATTGTATTAACGCTATGCAGCAATTTAACATGCTTTATGCGGCTTATTTCAGCGTATACACTATTTTATTGACACTTGTCTATACGTTTTTCAACATATTGTGGGTCACATTTGAACCCATACATCAAATTTGTGATATGATATTCATTACATCTTATACATATTGTACGTGCTTTGCTGATAAGACAATTTTCAAATGCTTATAAGTGAAACAATTGACAGACGAAGCCGGCTCGCAGTTTGGAAATGAACGCTGGCTAAAAGACAGATGACAAGAGCGCATGTGAAAGAGAATGAAGGAAAACGGGCGCCTTTGAAAAACACTGAAGAGGATGAAGGGAATCTTTTAGGACTGCCACCTGCTGGCCACACGCCTTTGTTTGCCGCTAACTTGCAATTAAGCGTCCCACGAGCCCATACACACAGACAGACACACACACACACACACACATACATACACAGACACACACAGCAAACCAACGATAGACATCTGTGATGACTTTTTCCCAAAAGTTTTCCTATACATCTGCTATGTGGTATACGCTACGCTTCCGATGCTATGAAGCACATTTTATGTACACGGTAGAATGCTTTATCAGCACTACGCAGCACATTTCATATACGCTATGCTGCAGATGCTTTATATACGCTGTGTGGCCGATGCTATGCGGCACATGCTATATGAGGCTAAACAGCACTATGGATAGTCGCTATGTGACAGATTGTTTTTTTCTGCGAGGATGCAGCACATTGTAGAACCGCTTTGCACGACCTACGTCGTCATCCAAAAGCTCCATGACGAAGGTGGCCACGCTGCCGTTGATGCCGATGAAGAGGTTGACGCAGGTGAGCACCACGTAGGCGGTGCTGGGCACGCTGAACACGAACGACGCCGGGTACATCGTGGGCGTGATGGACCACCTGTGGCAAACAAGGGGCAAAAGCGGCACATTTTTCAGTATATACGTTACGCAGAATATTTTAGCGACATTATTTGGTACATTTTTTAGTTGCCATGCGGCACATTTTATATACTCTACGCGGAATATTTTATAGACATTGGAACAGTTTTTATTTACTATGCGGCACATTTTCTGTGTGGCACCTTTTATATACTGTGTAAGGTACATTTTGTATAAGCTGAATGTTTTATAGACATTATTTGTGGCATTTTTTATTTGCTATACAGAATATTTTATAGGCACTATCTGGTACATTTCTTCTTATTTGTTACATAAAAAAACTTTTCTTGGCCCTAACAAATGAAGCCTTTTTTTTTGTTGTTGAAGAAAACTGTATTTGAAAGTGATAAAACTAAAAGTTTATTTGTTAAGAATAATTCAACGGTATGTACTTAAATGGGAATCGTGCATTAGTCTTAAAGAAATTACATGGAAAAATGTTATGTCATTAAAAGTCACTAAGAGTCTGTGCTTTTTCATTTTGAGTGTATGCAGCACATTTTCTATAAGCTACATTATGTGGCACATACCAGTGGGTATTACAATGATTTACAGCGAGTACACCACTGTAACAGTATGCACTTAAAACATTAGCACTGTGCTAAAAAAAAAAACTGCGACTTACATAAGAGTGATATTTATGCGTTCCACTAGAGGGTGCCCCACGTACCACTAGCGGTATTCTTACCATTAAATTTTTCTAGGCACTATTGGGTATATTTTGTGCACACTTGTTGGAACGTTTTCGATGCACTACTGTGTGCGTACCCGTAGAAGACCAGCAGCAGAACCAGAGCGGGCAGGTTGGGTGCAGACACGTAGGCCTCTTGTTGGAAGCAGAGGAAGATGACGACGACGATGATGCACGGGACGGCGTAGTTGCACTGCCAAACAGCGCAAGGTCAACTTCTCTCCGGAGCGCGGCGTTCGTTCTCATCGTCGCGACGCTACGTACCATGTCCCAGGCCAAATTGGCCAACCAGTAGACGGCCGGGTTGACGCCGCTGACGAACTGCAGGTGCTTGGCTTTGCTCACCCGCTCTTGGATGAGGAAGAGGACGAAGCTGGCGGGGATGAAGGACATGGCGAAGATGACGCAGATGGACACCACCAAGTCTGTGGAGGTCGTGGCCCTGAGGAGGGGGGGAAAAAAGGCAAGTTGACCCAACTGGACCCATTTTCGCCTTCTTGATGCTCCTGGCGACTCACAAGGCCACGAAGGAGAGCTGCTCCTTGGTCAGGTTGAGGGGGTGACTGGATGCCGAGATGCCGTAACGCCGGGGGTCTTCGCCCACCGCCACGCCCGCCCTCAGTACGGCGTTGTCGGCCACGTTGAGGAACGACACCAGGCCGTGCCACGCCTTGTTGTAGAACCACACCTGTCATTGGTAGAAACAACAGTTTCCATTTTTCGTGCAGTCACGACACAAACGGCATTTAAAAAAGTGGGTCAAGAATCTGTTCCGCTCATGCCGACGATTCTGTGAGCCCGCGTGGTGCTCGGGTTACAAGGAGACGGAGGGGGGGAAAAAAATAAAGAACAAATGGAAGAAAGAGAACAGGCGGAGGGAAGGGAACGGACGCCCCGTTGACGCTACCACACTAATTAGGAGCGTGCGGCGTTTGGAGTGTCGGGTACAAACACGAGCTGGATTCTTTTTGTCGGCTCGCGCGCGCGCACACAGACAAAATCAGTTTCACACACATACAGTACACAGTTACTTGCACACACATTCATATACATAGTGTTGGGGAGTAAACAATGACATGTAACGAGATTACGTAATGTAATTGCAAAGTGTATGTCATTGTAGTCCATTACATTACCGGGAGGAAATGTGTAATTAAATTGCACATTTTTCTCCAAATCTGCTTGTGATTGTCTCCCTCTGGTCACGCGCCGTTCTGCCGTCATCTCAAACATGACATCCATCCATTTTCTTTTTACCGCTTATCCTCACTAGGGTCGCGGGCTGCTGGAGCCTATCCCAAATATGACCTCGAAGCACCAGCTTGTGCCGCAATCTAGTAGTTTGTTTAAGATTTTGTAAAGGTTAAACTCATAGTTACACTTTTGAACACAAAAATAAAACTAACTTTTGAACAGTTTCATCTTCGGTTTTTTATTTAATAGAACATTTACTAATCTGGCAATCATATGAAGCGATATTTTCTAAATTTGTCACCAGCTCTACACATGTGTATACTGTATGAACACACCGCATTGCCCCACTCACTTGAGGCAAAGATCTCTTAAAAAAAAAAAAAAAAATCATATTTTTTTAATGTCATTTTTATTTTATCATTGCACCTATTTCTGTGTTAAGAAATACTCATGTTGAGTTCTCCATCACTACGGCATTAAGAATAGAAAGAAACAATGGTGTGTTTTTGTTATAGCCAATCTAATCTGAATCAGCCTGAAAATAATGTTCGGCGCACAGGCCTACATGATGAAAGTCAATGTTGGTCCATAATAGACCCGCATATTTATTTTTTTTACAGTGACTCTACAATGTGGTTCATACATTTTTTTAAATTTCTGCATGCAACAAAAATATTTGCAACTCTGGGGGGGGGGAAAAAAAAAAAAGACACTGGGTTTGAAGCTTACTTTCAAATCCGACACTAAATGTTTGAATGAGCCCCCCCCCCCTTGTATTTATGAAATGAAAATCTGAATTACCCACCCGCAGAAAACCAAAAATGTTGTTTGCTCCTGTATGCGTCACCATTTTATCACTTGTATACACAGACGCCGCCTCGAACCCCTTTCTGTGCAATATGCCAACACATCAGCCATATTGGATGAATCGTATTGGCCACAGAATCTGCTAATTATAGTCGTAAAATGGCATTAGAATCACCAAATACAATAATAAAAAAAAAAGGTTCAGTCTTAATCCCATGAGTTTCTGTCTTTGAGTGTAAAACGTTTTATACATCTCCAAGCAGTGTCGCACAAGGCACCATTCAAGTGAGCCCCCGACACTCGTATATAGATCTATATAGCTATATGTATATATTGAAATATATATGCACTGTATGTTTTTATACTTACTCGCATAGCACACACACGATTACATACGCAGCTACCTTCAGATTGTGTTTAGTTCCCAGCTTCTTGAGAAGCGTTTCGGCTGTGCGGAGGAGCTCGTCCGTCACGTTGGCCTAATGAAGACGAAGCAAAACAAGACTTAATTGGACACACTCGGAAAACTTCGACTGTAAGTAAGTGGGATGCGGCGGGAGAGGAGCGCACAGGTTCAAAATGACCTCGCGCTTCCGTTTCGGGCCTCGCGGGAAACGAGTGTCGGGGAAATGACATGCTGGCGATTTCCGCCACCACGCTGCTCCGTAACAGACGCGGCGGCCACATTACACCTGCGATATAAATGCAAATGGGTTTCCCCCTGTCTGAGCCCAAATTAATCATCAGCCCAGCGGAGAGAGCGGATGTGGCATGGAGTGAAGAGAAAATAGCCATAGTGCGGCCTCCGACATTTTTGCAAAGAACGTATGATGTGAGATGCAAACGTGGTCACAGACCGAATTAAACTCGTATCACAAGGCCCCACTGGAAAGTGACCAATGATGTTTCTCTCTCTACCCGACGAGCCAATGGCTGCTTGATGGTTTATTTTATTTTTTTTCCCCCGCTTACCTGGGAATAATTGAAGATATCTTTCAGATCCTGGAACGTGGCCTCGATCTCTGCCTCGCTCAGGCGGACTTGAGAGTTGACAGCGCCAACCGAGATCCCGCCGTACCTTTTTTTTAATATACATTTAAAAACAAAAATGCTAATTAAAGACCACAAACGAGTCCGTTTCTCGTACGTTGCTATTACCTGGTTTTGCCGGACTGCTCAAAGGTCTTGACCAGGAAGTCGGTCATATTTCGTCCCGTTAAATCCAGGAGCGTGTCGGTTGTGTTCTGGATCCTCTGTAAAAAAAACAAAAAAACAAACAAACATATATACATAAAATGAATTAATAAAGCATCGTCATAACAGTCAGTTAAGCTCGGCTACGTGGTTGGGAAAAAACCCTCCATATGTCAAAGGAACCTAATTAGATGCCCTTCTGTGAATAAATGGCTCCATTGAAAGAGCCAATTAGGAAGACACTCGGCGATGTGGATTCTCCACGCTGCTTGAACCTGTGCGTAATTAGAGAGAGCTAGCATATAACTTTTTTTTGGTCTTTTTTTTTTTTTTTTTTTTTTGTCCTGTTTGGCTGTTAGGTCAAACCGAATGGAAAATCTGTATCCCTTTTATGCCGGAACAGTTTGACTGTATCACAGTGGAGATTTTAAGCTTCCGCTGTGGTATTATATTTGAGGTTGATTGAGAATCACACTTGATCAGTCGAACAGAAAAAAAAGTTTCTAGAGGGGAGAGAGAAACAAAGACAAAAGACAAAGCACTAATTGTAAACAGGATGAGAGTAGTAAATCATGACATTATCTACAACAATGAAACATTAAATATGAGTGTTGCGTGGGGCTGTAGTGCTACACCCTGTGAGGGAAGGACAGGACAAGATAGAACAGGACAAGGACAGGAGAAGAAGCATGCAGGACCAGGGTCGTGAACCCGGCTGTACAACTGAAGTGTGGTGGCATTAATTATGTGAATTATAAAAGTCTACAGGACGAGAGTATAAGTGAGGGGATACACACGCGCTTTGCATATTCACGAGTTATTTGTCGCAGGAAGTGCGTGACCCCACACCCAGGGAAAGAGTCCTAGGGGTGTGTGTCTGCGGACACATGCAAGTGAATTGATACCGTTTTACACGCACCAAGACTGACAGAAGTGTCCTGTAATTGCTGTGGCCGCACCGCAGCGGCTGAGGACCCCACCCAATCAATCGAGAGATAGCATATAACTAATTAAAGCCGCGATCGAGCGGCCGAGGTGCGTCGGAGCAACCTGCATCGGTGCACTTTACTATTTAATGGCATCAAACTTTGCTGACTGGCTCAGCCCACGATGAAGAAAAAACATTGTTTCGTTTGAAATTGGTAGCTATCGGGCAAATCTCGACAACAAATTTGTTTTTATAGGAGCCCTGGAAATGTCTTTTTGGGCATGCTGTCTACAATGTTTTTTGTAGGTCTACTGCTGGTAGACAAGCCTACTAAATTTCACGTTTTTAAGTGAAACTTGCTCTGACTTTGTGGAGCTGATTATTCGAGTTTTGTGTTTAGTCATCAAACTTCGTTGTCATGCTCAGCCGTCAGTGACGACAACTCAAATGTTTCACAAGTTGCCGTCGCCCAACGATCTAGTTTCCGTTATTTGAATTTGGTAGTTTTCAGACAAAATCTGCTTTTGAAGGACCCCTGGAAAGTGCGGAAATGCTTCATTTCGTTAGGCCATAGCATTGTGTGAGCAGAAAAAAAAAGTGCTGTGCCGCCATCTTGTGGCATCTTTAGGCAATTACAAACCTTTTTGTGTGGGTGAAAAATCAATCCCTCGCATGTTTTGGCTATTTGTGGTGGGGCACAGACCCTAGAGAATACCTCAAAGCGTTTCTTCAATTGCTGACCATCCCCATCAGATATTTCCCACCTCCTTGACATGCTACTTGGGCGTGGAGCAGAATAACGCTGGCCAAACAGTCGGCTTTCATCTGTATGGCGACGAAGATGTCGTACGACGAGACAAAGCCGTCTGGTTTAGCAATCAGGTGACAAAGCAACCTTGGCTTATCTGCGAACAAACACGCCAGCGAATGCAGCGTGGCTATAATTATATTGGCCGAGCTCCACATGACGACATCTGTTGGTACAAAACGGCTTCACGCTTTTGCATTCAGCCAGTGGGAAGTTGCAGGTGGGTGAGACAAATGCAAAAAGCCAGCGGTAATCACATCTTTCGGAACCTGATAAGACCCTGCCGCATTTTCGGCTGCGTGGTTTTCGTATTGCCGCGTTGCTCCCAGCCAAAATTTAAATGTTACCTGCGTAGGGGAAAGAAAAGTCTTTAACATTTAAACGTGTTGTGTTCGGCTCTGTGGTCAAGAGTTCTTCGGGAGATAAGATTTGTCTCGTGTGTTTGCCAAATTGCTTACAGCATGCGACTTATGATTCGCTTTCAGTGGCACCGCCCAACTTCAATGGCCCTGAAGTCGTACACTTTGGAATTCAACCAACATTTTTGAGGAAAAATGTACCCATAAAGTCATAAATTTGGAAGTCGATAAAATTTTCCAGGGAAGAAAATGCCCAACTTCACTGGAATGGGGGTTTGTGGAACAATCTGGAATTTGACCGACTGCCACTAACCTCTACCTTAATTTGAGCCAGGAAAAACCCTCTCAGCCCTCAGTGAACGCCACACAAACGGCACGCTCAGACTCGACTCGGCAATTTGCAAACAAATTCTGTCGCCCGGATCTTCATCTATGAAGGTTAAACAACGGCAGAGTCAATACCTGGCAATTGACGGTGGGCTTACCGCGGCCTGCCATTTCCATGGAAACGATGATTTCACACCTCCCGCGGTGTCGGTGCTTTTTTTTCCTCGTCTTTTCTGGACTTTCTCAAGGACGGTATAGCGAGGACGGACGGGATTAAAGGAGCCAGTGAAGAAATGGGCACACTTTGTCATGATTTATTCAATAGGGGAAGCTTTCAGGAAAAAGGGGTGGGGGGGGGTCAAAGGGAATTCATCTTGGCGATGTGCTTGGCTTTGTGTGGGTGGTCTCTGTCACTGAAGTATATTCGGTCATGCCCACACTGCTACCCTTGATTTATTCCTCATTGACAGACACGGGGAAAATAATTTGTTGAAGTCTTCGATCAATGAAATTATTAATCAGGGTGGAGCATACTGAGACACATTGGAGATTGTTTGCATCTTTATTTATTGGTATTCTAATTATTATTCCTGCCATCAAATTGCCACTTTGCAGCATAATCAAATGTGACCAAACTTTGAAGATTTATTATTATTATTTTTTAATGGTAATATGGAACTTGGCCAACTTTTTTGCGGAATAATATGTACAACTTGGAATTCATCCGTCAAAATGTGCTCCTTTTCGTACGATTTGGAATTTGACGACAGTTTGGGGGGATAATAGGGCCCGGAATTCAATCTATTTGAAATTTAACTGAAATTTCCAGGTCAACTGTACCAATTTGGTCAGACATTAGTTTGATGGTTTTTAACATTAAAGTGAGGAAACTGCAAAAAAAAAACAAAAAAAAAACTACGAATTTGAAAAGGTGACCAATCCTTTTTCACAGCACTACATATGGAACAGACAGCAGAATTTCTTAATTCACAATGAAATGATGAATTATGACCGTCAAGTCAAACCACCTGAGGAGGCGGGAGCCCCCCTGCGGCGGGCGGACAGTCGGGCAGCATGATTTGGCGTTGAGGAGTGCTGCACTGGCAGGAAGGGGAGGGATTGGACATGCTCCAGTTGCCCTCCAGGAAAACGTCGGACACCGACTGGTCCACAGATGGCGTGAGCCAATCGGAGAGGTGGGAGACACAAGGTAGACCCCTGCAGGGAAATGTCGGCAAAGTATCGAAATCACGACTTTTAACAACAATGTTGTTTTATTAAAAGGCAACATTTCAGTGAGTGTTAATTTGGGTGGCTCGTAAAATGCAAGATGAGTCCCGATGAGCCTGGACTGAGATGCCTGTGCAGTTTTCCCGATTTTGGTAACAACTTGTGCCGAAAAAGTGCAATAATTTGGAATGCCACGAAAATGTTCAGGTAATTTGTGTCTCGTGTGAGTTTGAATTTAATGTTTTGCAAGGATGCAGATGATAAACCGTGACTGTTATATATGAACCAGCATTGTAGTTCTTTCTGCAACATTATGGTGGCGCGATCAATTTCCGGTTTATTGTCTCATTCTTTTCTCATTGTCAGTTATTGACGCGAGCATGGCTTTTTGCAGCTGTAGAGAGCCGCACTCGTGTTGGATATTATATATCGCCGATATTAACCATCAACAGGACACGGGAAAAACATACTCACGGGATCGGGTCGCCATCCATGCAACGCGTTCCGAAGCCGGGATTGTTCAACAGGGTTTCCACCACCTTAGATGCCTCTGCATTTCCCGGTGCATCGTTACTGCAAAGAATGGAAATGTAATCAATATCACGACATCAAGCATGCCACATAGTAGCCATAGTCTCCTAGCTGGTGTTTTAGACTTTGTGTTTTCACTCGTGACCGCCTAGACCGACAAGCAGTCTCCACTTCGCCCTGTGGCAATATCTGCCATTCTGTCTGATCCAGGTTTTCCGTTGTAACCCTCTGGGCCTAGACCACCCGTCAGAGGCACCTACGGATTGTATCCCTTTTCAGAAAAGTATACTTTATAGTAACAGTAGTATCCCAATTGGCGTTCAAAAATGATTTCGCTACCTCAGGATATTTCTCAGGGACTTGATACCAAAGGCGTCATCGAGTCTAGCGTCTTACAGTCGTAAAAATAACTACTACTAGAACTCCAAAGACTTCGACTTTCAGTTTTCCGCAGTGAACTCCCAGGTCAACAAGTATACCCCCTGGCAAAATCTGCCAGTCTGTCCAGTCCAGTTTTTCTGGGGCAACCTCTGGGTTGTTAGCTATAAAATGCGTGTCTTATAGTAGCGTTCGTCTCCTCATTGATAGTTTGAAGAATGATCTGGTAACAAAGGATTTTCCTCAGGAAACTGGTAGCAAAAGGAGTCCAGTCCAAGGTATCGCAGCCCAAAAAATCTGGGAGCGCCAGGATTTAAAAGGTCTGAAATTTTCTCCATAATCCAACAACGAAAATCATCAAATACTCATCCGCCATAAGAGAAATGCTCATTATGTGGAAAATCGTTGTCCCTTGTGATGGTTCAAGAGCACACACACTCTCAGCACATACTACAGGTCCATAAAGACCATGGATTTGGCTCTCAGCCAAGAATGACAACAAGCAAGTGGGCCGTGTGGATTATTGTAGTGCTCATTGTCTCATTTCGAGGCATCTCCATGAAGGTCGTACGGCCGTTTCCTTAGCCACCAGTGAACGTAATCGAAGTGGTCCTGTTGTAAAAATGGATTATGTGCAGCCATCTGTTCTGCAATTAACAATGGCTGGGTTACCACAGTGTTCCAAGGTAATAAAAAGCGGACTTGGGCATTGCGTATATACGCCAAAAAGGCGGAACTAATGAATCCGGGCACCAAGCAAGAGCTGAGCTATTAGAAAGAGGCTAACAGACTAACAAAGACTAGCTGGGTTCAGAACCTCTTCCATCATAATCACCCATCAAAGAGAGGTAAACGAGACGGTTTATGAGGCATGCCTGTGGAGAGACGTAGCGCGTGTAGTCGCCTTTAAGTGGACAGTTTCAAGGTCACTTGAGCGAAAAGACAATGTTCAGTAATTGGTCGGAGCGAAGGTCGCTGAAATGTAGTTTGAAAATTACAACTGCGGTCAAAGTTATTTTGATAACCAGGCTACACTACTATGTAGAAAACAAAAAAGGGGAAGCTAGCCAGGATAAATGTTTGTTAGAGCCACATGTGAGTAATACCGTTACTTCCACAAATGGCCTGGGGGAGTGTATTTAGGTATCATGTCAGCGTCTAATAATCTGACATGCGCTAGTGCTTCTGTCTTGTTTAGGAACTTCTGGGCTCAGCACAGAACAGATGTACAAACTGCATCAAAGAATATGAGCCGAGCCCACAGTTAATTGTGTTAAGGTAACATCAGGGGAAATAAAATACCTCCAGGTTTGGAGGAATTATCTTTTAGATAAGGACGTATTCTTTTAAACAGGTGATTGGCACTGGGTAATATCAAAATCCTTTGGGGGTACACCCTGGAGAGTAAAAAGCGATGAGGCGACAGAAATATGCTAATCCAGTACTCAAAGGATTACACACACACACACACATACAGTGTTGGAACTGTGAACTGATTGAGATGTCAAGATAAATCTCCCAAGGCCTCGTCACTTATTGCGGGATTGCTGACAGGCATGCTGTGATGTATGAACCAGTGAAGTAACAGTGTGTACCTGAAGAAGGTGGTCTGAGGCAAGCCGTACATCCAGGGTTGCAGTTCAAGACTGGGATATTCGGAGAATGGCGGAACGATGAGTGAGAAGATCAGGGAGAGGCACACGAAAACAGCAGGCAAAACCACCTAAAACACAGCAGCGATTGTTCACCGATCCCAATAAATCACATGCCCGTTTATCAATAATGTAAGAAGATATCAATTCGACATATCACGAGACCAATATATATTTTTTTTGTCCCACCCCTAAACTACACATACCGACAGCATCAGTATTTTCATTAACGATGCATCTGTTGGTATATCGATACTATCTATTCTTGTGAGAAAAAGATTCGCTACATCCGTACGGTTCATCATGAGTTTCTTGTATTCTTTTTTTGGGTGCTTTTTCTTTCTTAAAAAGAAAAATCCAATTCTCTCGCACATAATTCATTTTTCCTCATTCCATTGTTAAGAGCCGGCTTAAAGGTCAGATATCTTTAATGCCTAATCACTTGTATGTTTGGGCGAGAGGGGGGGGCGGGAGAAGAAAGCGTACGTGTGATTAATTGGCCTGGCGTGCAAATTTGCAAAATTCCGCGGTTGGAAATCCGAAAACTCACGGTGCAGAGAAGTGATGAGACTGAAAAGCTTAATGACAGACTTGTCTTTGTCTTTTTCGCTCTCTCTCTCTCTCTTTCTTGTTCTCCCTTATTCTCTTATTTGACAGTAATTGCAGGTGACAGCTGGTACTTCTCCTATTGAGAGCGCAGCGGAAAACAAAGTCATTAAGGCTTCGTAAAAGCCAGAGCACTCGTCATGAACAATGCATGAGTTTATCGGGGATTTCAAGATGAGGGGAGGCCAGGCTGGACCCGGAATGGGTTTAAACACAAAAACAGATTAGTTTCATGACGGTGCTCATTACGCTCAAGTGATGAATATGCAATTGTGAGCGTCGAGCCACGACTGGTGGTCAACCTGGTTGGGACATTTATCATATTTTCGGGGGCTGTAACATCTTACAAAACAAAGATATCTTCTGAAAAAGGGATGGAAGAATTTAGAAGCAAAGGTGTGCCTCAGGGCTCTGTCCTAGAACCACTGTTACCCAGTAATTAGTGTTTTGCACTTCATAAGTGAATCCATACACAAAGTTTCACTTTTTACCCAGATGGAGGTATGAATATGTAAGTTATGACCGGTCACCAACTTGTGTTTAATGCTAATTACTGCTTTTGTGTTTCCGGGGCCATAAAGGGAGTTTTTAGCCATTTTGAAGCGTGTACATTGAAGAGTGTACATCAGGGGTCTGTCATAGAACCAGTGCTGTTCGTGTTTCATACTCTTCAATATTTTATGTTAATCAATACAAAATACATGGGTATGCCTCAGGGCTCTGTCCTCCAGCCACTGCTATTCAGTTTTCACGGTCATTTATAATCTAGATGTGAATTAATACACAAAGTTAAACATTTACGCAGATAGGGGTATTTATTTACAGCTCTGCATCCACTCCAAACCTGTACTTTCACCCAACAATTTTTTTGTTTGGTAAAGACGCTACTCATACCCTATTATTATTATTTTAGAATGACATCATCACGTGGCTCTTGTCATAATCGATGACATCTAATGGCTTTCCACACTTCCCAAAACATTTTAAATAATTGCCGTACCTTGGTCACCACTCCTCTGTGAAATGAATTGTGACTCATTGGAAATGTGTGCCGTTTATTGGTTTTGACTTTGGAAATTACAGAGAAGAGAAACAAAACAGAGGTCCACTTAATGGGCTAATAGCAGCCTGTCATCTGTGCAATTATGCCGCGGTTGTATTTAATATGCGACTAATAAAAACATGTGATTAGTGTGTGACGCCAAAGGGAAAAAAAAACATTTGACTTTTGAGTGCATAATCACAGGCATGAGGTGGGTGGGATTGCAAGCCAGCATGTAGATACTATGACCGTATAAATGCATTTCCATGGATGAAATCTTTGCATCTACATTTACTGATTATTTCCAGTTCAACATATTAATCACCACTGATATGACTCCATTTTCTCACCCTCTAAAATGCACATACTGTACATTGGACAGCATTAGTATCATCTCTATCGATAGATCTGATCTTGGTTTATTAAGTCTGATGAAATATATCGCAATACCACAGTTTTGTGTGCGTACTTGGACAGCATCAGTTTGGGGGCTATACAGGTATGTGATGGTAGCTCAGGGGTGTCAAACTCATTTTCATGGGCCACATTTACCCCAATTACATCTCGAGTGGGCCATCTTAGAAATCCTTAAATAACAGTTATTCAAAAATTTCCCCATTGTTTTGGTGCAAATCACTACTTTCGGAAAACATCAACATTTATTCATTATCTCCATCCATCCATCCATCCATCCATTTTCTGAGCCGCTTATCCTCACAAGGGCAGTGCTGGAGCCAATCCCAGCTATCATCGGGCAGGAGGCGGGGTATACCCTGAACTGGTTCCCAGCCAATCACGGGCATTATTAGCTGGTTGCAAATCATATGAGCAGTTTGAAATTTTTAACCAAAGATTATTTCAACAGTATTATGAATCAGTGAGGATGCACCACTCAGTTATGCATCCTTTATAAATGTATACATACAAATTTAAGTTGTGGAAGTGCATGGAAAAAACAAAACAAAATAAAACAAAGTTCCAACAAACCAACCTCTTTTGAAGTGAAGCTTTTGACTGAAATTTTTGTAATAGTCAATGTCTTAAAACATTTCTACATTTCTATTTATTTTCACTGTGTGAACATGGCACACCATTTTATATTAGTGTGCTCCTGACACTTGTCATTGTTTGGCCTTCACAAGTGCATCAATGTCATTTAGGTGTTGTCAGTGCATCCTACGGTGGACAAAATTAGCAACAAGTTTCTTTTATTGAAAAATAGCGCTAATAGTTCTCCATCCCCACGGGCCGGATTGGACCCCCTGATGGGACGGTTCTGGCCCGCGGGTCGTATGTTTGTCACCCATGTGTTAGCTTATGGATACTGTAGGCTTACTCTAGAACACTAACTGGTCATTTCCATACAACACTCACAAGATCCTCCCAAACATCCCTCCCGCGTTCCCTTCAATTCATCAATATGGCAGACGGAGGCCATTACCTGGGAAATGAGTCCCTTGCGGCTCCTCCGGGCATGGTGGAAGCGCTTGATGAAGAGCGCCAGGAACTGCCTCCTGATCAGCTCCCACCCACCGATGACTGCCGAGCCCCTACCGCCGACACGGGCGTCCCTCTGTAAACCTGATGTGGACATGGACCCCCACCTGGTTATTTATCACAGCCACAACGACAAGCATGGGGAGCCTAACGAGCTGCTCAGGTACTGTGTCAAACGCTCCCCCTGCTCCTTCTACAACATTTGCATGGCTTTTATATTATTTTGTGGTCATTTTTGGACTACTTTTCCTTTAAATTGACAATCCACACATTTAAAAAAAAAATTGATATAACATTCCAATTTTAACTTCAATTGTTTTCATGCGTAAGGTTTTAAAAAGTTTTTGATGACAATCCACTCATGAATATTTTTTTATTACTATTCTTATTACCAGTTTAAATCCCTATATATGAACAAAAATCCCTTTTACAGGGTGTTGCTGTTAATTTTGTCATGATAATCCCCAAAAAACAGAAATGATAAAGAAATCAAGATTTAAAAAAAATAAAAAAGAAAAAAAAAAGAATATATATATATATATATATATATATATATATATATATATATATATATATATATATATATATATAAACTGTAGAAGTTTATCAAACAGCCTCCTCGGGTTGCTTTCTCGCTATATGTAAACACAGCAACTGTTAGCAATAAGCTAACATTTTAAACTAATCAAACATTTTTGCAGTAACAAACCTACCTTCCACTTGACTGGCAAACATTTCCGTGTCACCTGCATGGAAGCACAGAAAAGAAAAAGCATGCCGAATGACCTAGCTGCATTATTAAACGCTGCGCTTTCTTCGTTTTTTTTCATATTCTGAAATAGATGCAATGAGACTTGCCGCTCGGCTCCTGTTCCGTTTCGGGATGGACGGTGGCGGCCGATACGCTATTCCGCTTTGTCGCTGTGGGAATTAAAAATAAAAGATGCTGTTTCGGCCTGACCCAATTTACGGTTATAAATAACAATTAAAAAAATAAATAAAAAAGTACATTAAAAAAGGCTCACTCAGGTGGCATATTATTGCCTGCGAAAGGGACTTACTTGAAATGTCTGCTGCATCCACTCCCGTGTCTTCAGCCACCTTCAAAAAAATCTGTGAAAAGAAAGTTTGTATGAGTGTAGCATGGAATGAGGAACGTCCTACTTGGACCAATGTTATGTGTTTGGATAGCAAGTGCTAGAACGTTTGCATTTGATCAATTCTTATTTGGAAAAGGACTGAACTAAAGACCATGATGTAAAACCCTCATAAGTTTACCCAGGCTGTCATCTTGCTCTATGTTTGAATACCAATTAATGCATCAATAAATGTTTATTTTTGTGACTCAAATTCTAAAAGGGATTGTTCTGTACTCTTGCACGCCGTACCTCTTCCAGTGTGGCGTCAGAGATGCCGTAGCTGGTCAAGCCCAGGTCGACCCTGACCAGGTCGAGCTCGCGGAAGAGCTGGGAGAAAGTGCCGTCCCGGGCGCCGTCGTAGGGCAGGACGTAGGTGAGCTCCTGGCCGATGCGCTCCAAGAAGAGCGCCCCTGGGATGTGGCGCCGCACCAGCTCACCCACTGCTGTCAAATCTGCCCAGACAAAAAAAAAAAAAAAAAAAGTCTTCTTGAAAAGCTTACTTTTCCAAGACAAGAGTCGGAAGCTTACACCAATATAATAATTTTTGATAGGACAAACCTTTTATTATTTTTTCCTTGGCTTTCAACTCACCATTCGACTCTGCCCTTATTTTTATTTATGTGCAGCTACGGTTGAGTTTTAAAGTTGAGTTGTTATTTGTTTTTTCAACAAAAGTTATTAATTTCTAAAAGTATGAGGTCTTATTTTGTGACAAAATAAGTTGTTTTTACCACAATAATGTCTTATCTTTCGAGGACAAAAGTTAGAACTATTATTCCAACAAGAAAACAAGGTGTCATTTTCCGTTTTGTTTTGTTTTTAGCATAAAAAAGCCTCAATGATACGGGGAAAAAAGTAAATTATTACGACAATAAAGTCTTATTGTTCGAAGTCACATGTTTTTTTTTTTTTAAGTAAATGAGGTTCAATCCCATACAAAGCAAGTATCTATTATTATTATTTATTTTATTTTTTTCAGAAAAAAAGTCGGAATCCGACAAGGATGAAATCATTTTGTGTATCTGTCAAACGCCTTTTCTGTCAAACGTCTTTTCGCAGATGAGGAGTTTTGCATTGAGCCTTATGTTGAATGCATGGCAGCCACGGTGTTGAGGATGGAAGGAATGAACTTGACGTCGCTCTTGTACCTGACGGATGGACTCCGTTGCCGGTTCGACTCCCGACGGCGGCGCGGTCGTGTACGCCGCTCCTCCTTGAAGGACGTTCCTGCTCCTGCGAGAGACACAATTGGATTAGAAGCAGACGGGCTGGGCCACTTAGAATGATGAACAGTGACTCCTCGACAACTCCAGCCTCGCGTTAACTGAATAACGCCACTCGGTTTTTCCACTTAATGGCTCTAATTAAAGCGGACAATCTTATTGTGATGAAGTCGGATTTTGTTTACCAAGACAAAAACGTCATAATTGGACAACAATAAAAAATAAAAAAAAATAAAAAAAACAATATTAATAAGAAAGAATATACATAATATATATATATAAAATACAAAATAAAATACAAATATGTCAATAAATATATACATAAATATAAAGTATAAAATAAAATATATAACTGGACAACAATAAATATATATATACATAAATTAGTATGGAAAAAAATAATATGAAGAAAAACAAATCTAACTGTATGAGAATAAAGTTTTGGTTTTTTTTTTAACAATAAATGTCAGAAGAAAAACACTCATTCGATACTTAGGTTGTTTAATGAAAAAAGTTTCATTTCGCTGAGAAAAAAAAAAAATTGTAATCGTACAAAAATGAGGTCTAAATTTTCCTAGTGGTACGAGAATAAAGTTGTATTTTTTTAAGACAATTTTTTTTAAGAATAATGCAAAATCATTTGAGAATAAAGAAAAAAAAAAGTATTGATCATGCATGAATTTTATTTATATTTCCAAGATTAAGGTAATTTTTTTTCATGGAAAACTGTAATCATGTGGAAATAAAGTTATATTTTTTCATGAAAAAAAAAAAACGGGTAGGAATTCAGGTTGGCCACTTTGTCTGCGTGTGAGCGTCTGCACGTGAGTTGTGGTTTACAGCAGCTCCTTGTGAGTGTTCTCATTTTATATTTGTGCTTGACCGTTTGTCCAATGTTATTTTTGTTTTATTTGTTTATTGTGCCGTGTATATCGAATACTCCAACAATAATGCAGCCAGTCTGAAGCGTGGGTTGAGTACCTTGACCAGCGTGAGGTAGTAGCCCGTGCCGAAGCGTTTCTTCAGGAACAGCGATGAGCCGCAGCATCGCATCTTGCCGTGGGCGATGATGGCGATGCGGTCGCCCAAGATGTCCGCCTCGTCCATGTGGTGCGTCGACAGGATGATGGTGCGGCCTGCAGAGATCCCCACTCTTACTTTTAGCCACTAATCGCCATGGCAACAAAGCAGACAGCCGCGCGTGGGCGTGAATTAAAATCTTGATAGAGACCAGGGTTACCATGCAACAGGCCGGCTTATTTTTAGCTCTTATTCTTTTTTGGGGGAGAAACAGAGAAGCATCACGCCGAGCACAATGATATTATTATTACCATTCGAGGGGAAGCATCGCCAATTTAAAGACATTACGTGTAAAATTATTCCCATATCAGAACCAACTCACTATAGGGAAATGACTGCATAGGGAAATGACTGCATTTTCCCTCAAAAGTCATTATCACATTTCCCCCCCCCAAGAAAGATAAGAGAATAAAATCAAAGTTTCAAAGAATAAATATATATTTTCGCTGAAAAAAAAAAAAAAAAAAAAAAAAAAAAAAAAAGAATAAGGTCCAAGTTTTCAAGGACAAACGTAACTGTGCAAGGTTGAATAAATAAAAGTCTAAATCCTATCAGAAGAAAAGTTGCATTTTCCCAAGGGGGAAATTTTTTTTTAATTGTACGAGAATAACATTTGAATTTTCAACAACAGCCTAATTTTAACTGTACTAGAATAAAGTTGTATTTTCTCACAAATAAATAAGTCGTAATCAGACACAAATAAGGTCTAATTTTTTAAAGAATAAATGTAATTGTCCTCGAATAAAGTTAAATTTTCTCACTGAAAAGAAGTCGTAATCGTACACAAATAAGGTCAACTTTTTTTTTTGTAAAGAACAAATTTAATTGGATGTGAATCAAGTTGTATTTTCCAATAAAAAAAAACAACCCCATAATCGTACGAGAATAAGGTCCTATTTTTCAAGGACGGTATTTTTTCTCAAAAAAAACGAGTCATACCTGCACCCGCAAACGTATTTTTACAAGATAAAAATGCATAATCCTACAAGAAAAAATATTTTTTTCCCAGCCAAAAAAAAAAAAAGTTGCTGGAAAAGATTTCAAGGACAAATGTGCAAGAATAAGCTTGTATTTTTTATTTTCTTCATCTTTTCTGAGGGAAACCAAATGAGAATAAGAATAACATTTTCAAGAACAATTGGAATTGTACGAGAATAAAGTCATATTTTCGCAAGACAAAAAGTCGTAATTGTACAAGGTCTAATTTCTCCACCACAAAAGTCGCAAACTTGTGGTTAGTTGGTCAAATTTTTACAGGATAAAATTCAAAATCTGAAATAGTATGTCTTCATAATCGTATGGGAATAAGAACTTTTGAAGGTAAGTGTGCTAGAATAAACTTGTATTTTCTCGAGAAAAAACACAGAACTGAATAAAGTTTGGAATCGGATGAAGCTACAATTTTCATTTTCAAGAACAATTGTTGTACTAGAATGAAAATGTATTCCCCCCACTTCCCCTAAAAAAATAAGTGGTAATTGTATGAAAAAATGTTGTATTTGCACAGCAAAGAAATCTAAACTGTATGCGCATGAGGTCCAAAAAACATTTTAAAAATAAAATAATAAATAAAAATCCGTTGTACCAGGAAATAATTTTTTTTTCCGTAAAGAAAGAACAGACTTTATTCTCGGAAGATTGCAATTTTTCTCCCAATAAAATTTGACCTTATTTTTGTACAATTAGGAAGTTGCTTTTCATGGAAAAACAAGCAAAACAAAACAAAACAAAAACAAAACAAAAAAAAATATATATATATTTTTTTTTTGTGGCCATGTTTAATTCAGCAATCCACACGCAACCCCAGTACTCACATTCCCGCCGTGTGTGCTAATTAACACGCATGTCCCAGGCTAAGGCGCGATACAAAATTCCTGCCAACGCCTCGACACCTTTTGTCACTGTGCTCAGTTTGATGCCTCTCCCCAAAAAAGAAGAAAAAGAACCAAAAAATATATACAATAGACTTTAGTCTTGAATGTACAAAAATAACAGTTTATCTTAATCGTACAAAAATCAGGTCAAATACGCCCAGGACAAAAGTCGCAATCTCGCAGGAGTGATTTTCCGAAAAAAAAAAAAAAAAAAAGTCTTAATCGTACGAGAATACATTTTCTCCCTATTTTTTTTCTGTAATATTACAATTTTAGTAAGGGAATATAATGTTTTTCCCTCATAATATCAGACTTTTTCCCGGAATACTTTGACTTTACATATTTTTTTTATTTTTATTTTTTACCTTACGGAATTACAACAAGATGAACACTTTTTCCAATAATACTTTTACTTTATTCATGTAATATTTTTTTATGTAACAACATGACTTCACTTTTTTCTCTGACTTCATTTATGTAACAATTTTACTTCATTTAAATAGTACTGAATTGTTTACTCTAATATTACAACTTTACTCTTGGAAATAATGTTTTCCCCTCATATTTGCTTACTTTCTTCCCCCATTCATATTTTGACTTTATTAACATAATATTTAATTTCGACTTTGGTTTTTTTCTCCGAATTGGACCACAAGACGTGGAACACCTTTTTTCCCTGTCATACTTTGACCTTATTTACGTAATATTTCAACTTTATTTACAAAATATTGAATCATTTGTTTTACATAATAACAACTTTACTCTGGGGAAAATGACATTTGGTTTCCCTCGTAATATTAAGTTCCCCCCCCCCCCATCGTATTTTGACTAATACATTCACTGCCATTGACGGCTTCAGAAGTCAAATATCCATGTTAACTGGGAAGGCTGGCAGTGAATGAATTAATTTTGACTTTGCTATTTTTCTCTGACTTTATCGATGTAATAATTTGACCTTCGTTACATAATATTGAATTGTTTAATCTGTGGCTGGAAAATAAGTTTTTTCCCCTCATAATGGGCTGCTTCCCCCCAGCCCCCACCCATCATATTTAGACTTTATTTACATAATGTCTAATTTTAAAGTGGAACACAAGAAGGCGAAGGAAATAAAAATGTCCCCCGTTGATTGTTCTTACTACTTTTGAATCACGGTCTCATTTGAACACACGCGAGCTTTTGCTCGGAAACTTTCGACAAGCTCCCCGCTCGCGACTACAAACGGCGGCGAAGTTGAAAGGGCTTTTTTGGTAGCGGCGTACCTTGTTTGTACTTGAGTAGTAGCTCCCAGATCCCCCTGCGGGCGTATGGGTCCACCCCCGCCGTGGGCTCGTCTAAGATGACGACTTTTGATCCGCCGACAAAGGCGACGGCCACCGACAGCTTCCTCTGCATGCCGCCTGTAAACATTCATCTCCATGTCGGCGTGCGAGTGAGGCAACACCAAGTTTCCTTTCGGAATGAGAAAGGGGGTCCGGCTGCGCCCACTGAGAATTATTTTAGCCTGCGCTCCTCACCATGCATTCAATTTATTTACGTGCCATATTAAATTTATTCAATTGAAATGACAATATAATATTAGGAATTTACTCTTGGAAAATGAGCATGTTTTTGGAATATGGGGAATGTACTGATGACATTTTTTTTTTTTTTTTTTTTAACAGTACTTTTAGAAATTACCTTTTTTTCCAAAAGTTCTTATTCCCATACGATTATGAACACATACTATTTCAGATTTTGAATTTTATCCTGTATAAATTTGACCAAATGTGACTTTATTCCAATAAAAATATGACTGGATGCAATCTCTCTCTCTCTCTCTCTCTCTCTCTCTCTCTCTCTCTCTCTCTCTCTCTCTCTCTCTCTCTCTCTCTCTCTCTCTCTCTCTCTCTCTCTCTCTCTCTCTATATATATATATATATAAAACTTTATTCACGGAAAGTGACAAGAAATATTACGGCTTTACCTTATAATTGTACAATTTCATCCTATATTTATATCATATTTTGACTTTCAGGAATTATTTTTATTTTATTTATTTATTTATTTTTTATTCACGTGATGTGACAAAAAATATTGAAACTTCACCATAAACAATTTCCTCCTATATTTATAGAATATTTTGACTTTAAGTAATTTATAAATTTAATGTATTATTTTGTTGATTTTTTTTATTCACGTAAAGTGACAAATATTACAACTAACTTATAATTATTATATTTATACAATATTTTGACTTTAAAGGAATTTTTTGGCTTTGATATATGAAATATTTGGATGTTAATGTTTCATTTTTCTGTCCTATTATAGCTTTACTTTGGGAAAAATTTATTTAATTCCTCATGATATTACAGCTTGTTCCAATTTTTTTTTCTGGATTTTAACCAACTACTTTACTTAACTTTAATATATGGACTTTATTTCCATTATATATCAGCTTTATTCATGTCAAACGACATATCGTCCTATCACGAGTACAAGAGCCCTGCTGTTTTGGTTAGCAACCCACCTGACAGGTTCTTGGCTAGGTCTTGTCGCTTGTGCGGCAGGTCGACATCCTGGATCATCTGCTCCGTCTCTGCCTTCACCTCGGCACGACTGAGTCCCTTCAGACGGCCGTAGAAGTAGATGTGCTCCTCCACCGTCAGCCTGGGAACGCAAAATAGCAAAACACAATGCAAAATGTCGTCGAAAATATGATGAAAATAAAGCCGTACTACAATATGACGAGAAAACGCGCAATTTGTCCAGGGGGAAATCATAATATTGCGCGAAAAGGTGTCATTTCCCCAGAATACAAGTGCAATGTTGTGCCAATAATGCTGTCAAAATATTGTGTTAAGTCAAAATATGATGAGAACAAAGTTGGAACATGACGAGGAAAAAGATGTGAAAAATATTTTGTAAATTAAGTCCAATAATGACATGAATAAAGACAAAATATTATTTAAATAATGTTGAAATATGATGAGAATAAAGTTGTACACATTTGAGGAAAAAACACATTGCCATTTCCCCAGACTAATAATAATATTATTAGTCGTAATATTACAGAAAGAAGTTTAAATACCTTGTAGATAATGTCAACTATATATATATATATATATATAAATACATAAGGTTAAAATGTAATGACAATAAAGTTTTAAGATTACAAGGGGGACAATTTGTAATTTACCCAGAGTAATTGCAATATTACAGAAAAAAACCATTCAGTATTCTAAATTTACAATATTAAATAAATAAAGTCAAAATATGGTGAGTCTAAAGCTGTAATATTAAAAGGGGGTGGGGGTGTAATTTTCACAGAATAAGTTCTAATATCATGGGAAAAAAATTATACTGAAAAGTTTTCAGTTTATAAGAAGACATGTTGAATGTTCCATAAATAACGTCAACATGTTTGGAGAAAGAAAGAAATGTTTTAAAAAGTATCATTTCAAATCAAACTATTCTGGGAACAAAGTTGCAAAATTATGAAGGAAATAAAAGTTAACTTTTCAGGACTAACGTCGGTATATTATAGAAAATTGTAAAAAAAAAAAATGTAAATAGAAATTACAAAAAACAATAAAATAAAGTCCAAATATTATGACAACAATATGGTAATTAGGTAGTTATGAGGGAAACAAAAAGCAATTTTTTTCAAGAAAATCTTGAAAATATTATGTCAATAATAATATGATCAGAATAAAGTTGTACTATCACGGGTGAAACCCCACAGTAAGGTCGCAATGTTACAAGAGTGAAGTCGTAATATTCAAAATACATTCAAAATATGAGGTCAAAATATTACAATAAATTCACAATCAAAAAGTTGTAATTTTACGAGAAGAAAAAGGGTGAAGTTACGGGAGTAATGTGCTAATATTAGGTTAATTGAAGTCCAAACATAATCTGAATAAATATTGAATATTGAATAAATATTACTCATTGAAGAGGACGTTGTGCTGGGGGCACATGCCCAGGTGCCTCCGGGCGCCGTCCACGTCCGTGCGGATGTCGTACCCGTTGATGAGGGCGGTGCCCGACGTGGGCGGGAACAGGCCCGTCAGAATTGACCTGCGCGGGAGGACGTGGTTGATATTCTCGCCGGTGCGCTAAAAAAACAAACAAACAAACAAACAAACAAACAAAAAAACACCGAGAAAACAAAGAAACGACTTGCATGGTAGTGGTTTTCCCGGCTCCGTTGTGGCCCAGGAAGGAGCTGATGTGGTTCTCGTAGAAGTCCACGCTCAGCCCGTCCACAGCCGGCTTGTTTCCAGTCTTGTAGATTTTGACCAGGTTTCGCACCGACACCCCGGCTCTCAGACGGGGGTCGGCTTTCTCCACATATTCTTTAGAAGAGAATGACGTGGATGGTTCAAATAATTTGTCAATAATAAAAGTATTATTTGAAGGAGGTGGTAATATTACTAAATTGATTACATTTGTCATTTGTAATTTATGTGAAACAGTTTTTCCAGAATTACGCCAAATGTAAAATATGACCTCAAAACTAAAATCTAAAATATTGTGCGAATAAAAAGTCAAAATACTACAATAAAGCGCCGACGTTATGAAGAAAAATATTTAGTAAAATCATAATCTTACATGAATAAAGTCACTAAAATGTCACAATTTTTACCACAAAGAAAGTCCATGAATTAATTAACGTAAAAACATGATATAAATAAAGTCCAAATATTATGCGGAAATGTAACCGTGCGAAAAACCTCATCAACCTCATCACTCAAAATATGGGGTAAATAAAGTCAAAATATCAGAAGAAGAGTCGTAGTATTATGAGAGGAAAGTCGAAATAATGGGAGGAAAAGTTGTCAAAAGTTGACGCTTGACAAAGTCGGGGCCCAAAATAGACCTGAATGTTAATCGGAACAAAAGCGCGATCGTCACCTGACGTGACAACGAAAGCGCTAATGTTCGTCACCTGCACATCTTACACTTCAAACAACAGCGTGCGTACGTGCGTGCGTGCGGTTACACGTTACCGTTGTGCGTGCCGCCGCCGTCGTCCTTTCGCAAATGGTCGCCAGGCACGCAGGTGCTCCCGCGCCAGTAAGACGCCGTGAACGGGAAGTGCCACGGCCTGGGGATCCCATACTGGCCTGAGAACAAGCGCCCGACACAAGTTGCAACATTTTTAATCATGCGATTACAGTAACAATAAAAAGGCAATTTAGTTGACAGAATATGATATTTAAAAGAAGAAAAAGCAATAATATGCAGTAGTGGTGTCAAGCTATAGCCTGGGGGCCATTTGCGGGTCATACTCCATTTTTGTGTGGCGCACATTTACTCAATATGGGCCATAACTTTGCATAGCACGGCGTGGTGTCCAACCTACCACACAGGGGCAATTTGCGGCCCTTCATATGCGTGCCACTACCTCAACGGGGCCAGGGTGCGAGGGCCCGATTATAGCTGCTTGCAGCTCGAGTTAATATTATTATTGTAGTGGTTGGTAATGTTGTTGTTCCTATTATCTATCAGCTTTTTTAAATAAAAACAAAAATACAATAACATTCCTACAAGTGTTAAAAAGAATCATATTTTATGTATATATAATGACATTAAAATAACGTACTGGACGTTTTTGTGCTGGTATGTAACGGCGTATCTAATGTTGTGGCTGCACCGTGTGCAATATTTCATTTGAAGTCATCTACCTGGGAAGATGTTTTCGATGTACCAAGTGAGCGTCCAATAGAGGCCGGCGTCGAACAGCATCATGGCGATGGACACGACGAAGGTGTAGCGCTCGCCCTCGTCGGGACTCCGGCCAATGTTGGACCACTGGATGCCGACGCCTTGCTCCTCGTACTTGGAGAAGCTCTCGCACCCAAAGCCGAATGCCACGCAGGACAATAAACTCTGAGGGGGAACAGGAAGCGGGCGCTTGCGTGACTGTTTACAGGCGCCAACGCGCGCAGGTACACGGCTTGTTTGATGCTGCGTTGCATTCGGGAACACCCATAAAAAAAAATGCTTTTTGCATACACATTCAAAACAAACCATAAATCCTACACGGAGTGGAAATTGCGAGCGACGCGTTTGCCCGTGAAACATTAGCCGCCGCCGCCTATCGCTCTGCATCATCGCGTTGCTTGCCAGCTGCCGCCTCACGCCTCATTTGCTCGCAGCATTTGTGCCCTGGAAGAAGCATTTCCTGCGGCTTCCGGAGCAAACCGTCACCGATTCTGACTGCGCTTGGGCGGGCGGATTCAATGGCTTGTCACTGGGGTTGTTGTACCTCTAACTCTTGTATATTTTGGCTGTTGGTAAGGAACAAACCCAACAGAAGGGTTAAGCAGTACAATGTACAGAAGGGAAAAAAAAAGAGCTGATGGTCTATTGTCGCATTTTTACCTAGGAAGAAGCATTTCACGAAAATAAAGTTGTAGAAAATAGCCAGAGTGACCTAGGAAGTAAACGAAAACCTAGCAGGACGGATTATTCTCAAAACATTCTAAGTTTGTAGTAGGAAGCAATCAGTTTTGTCTTTAGAAAGTGAGGATTTCACTTTCAGGGGGGGGAAAAAAAAAAGCAACCCGAGGTGTTTTGAATAATTGGTTATAACTTTCCATATGAAATTGCAAGGGAGATACATAGCAGGTATTCTTGGACATAAAAGGATTGTTCCCTTTTTTTCCCGTAGGAAAAAGAACAAAAGCAAATATGCCTGGAGCTCTCATTGGGCACACAGCCGCCATCTGGTCGTTGGAATTCAGGTGAAAGAATTCCACTCCGATTAAAGACTTCATTATCAGAGACAATGTTGGGGGAGAGCATGTTTCCCTTGACACAGTGTAATATCATCCACACTCGAGGAGAGAGGAAAAACCTCCGGCCTGATAAAGCATGGGGATGATCTGGATAGCGGCGCGGTCAGGGAAACATTGCTTATGCTAATTAGCAGGCTAAAAGGCTATCCGTCTTGGAGAAGCAGGGGAGAAAATCAAATCTCAGCACTTTCGGGTGGGCGGAGGGTGGGTGGTTTATAATGTGTTATGTATAATGTGAGCTGTAGTTTTCGCTAAAGGCTAATAGTGGGGAAGTCAACCTCTCTTTGCCTCTCCCTGCCATGAACTGCGTTTAAAAGGTAATCAAGACAGAATAATGATTGAATGGAGGTGTGGGAACCAAAAACCCTAACCCATTTGAACAGCGTTTCAACACAAACACAAATCCTAACCCTGACCACTAACCCTAACCTCTAAATGTAACATTTAACCCTAACATATAAGCCTAAACCCAAAAACCTAAGCCTAAGATACAACCGGAAATCCTAACCTCAAACCTTCACATTTAACCTGTAACCCAAAACTCTGACTAGTTCTGCCAGACTAAACCCTAAGACCAATCATAACTATAACCCAAACAATAACCTCGAACCCCAGCATTTGGGCGACTCTCGCTCTGTTGTTAGAACGGGTTGTCCAGTGACCCACGGGTCGGCGGTTCGAATCCTGGCTTCAACTGTTGAAGTGTCCTTGGGCAAGACACTGAACCCCAAGTTGCTCTTAGTGGGCCTGACAGCATTATGCATTGCAGCAGGCGGCCATTGGTGTATGAATGGGTGAATGTCTAACCATTTACCAACATCCAAACGTTATCTTACCAAAACCCTAACCCTAACCTGACCAATCATGTTTTCCAATTTGGAAACAGCCGAAGAAATGAGTCTGTCCGTTAAAATGCTTATCTTAATGATCGGGGACTTACAAAACGTCATGTGAATTGATTTAGACTAGAAAGTCGTAGCTAGCCCACTACAGATGACTACAGATGAAAGCCACGTCAGATGCCAATAAAAAATATTACTGGCTGTCACCATTGATTGCTGCTATTCATTTTGACTTATGAGAAAAATGGCCATCCAAGTTGTTGAAACTGGCAGGGAATGAAACACGGCCGCGCTGACAATCTCTCTCTGGCGACAGTAAGGATTGGGAAAGTCATGCGTCTTTGCCTGCGGAAAGGACAGCTTGAGGACGAATGATTGTGGCACTGTCATAAAGGTCACAAAAGAAAAGCTGAAAGTTGATCAATGGTTCATCTTACAGGTCGGGCACCACAGCTCTCGCCGTGTGTGTGCGCATTGCCTTCAGTAACTTTCAGGGTTTTACCCGAGTGACACGCAACCCTTAAAGGTATGACAATTTTGCTATTTCAGTGTCAAACATATTTTTAGGAGGAAATCCATTAGGAACAAGCGGAAATCCTCTAGTCTTACCACGGCGACTTTGGCTCCGAAACCTATGACGTCCCTCCAGGCGTAGCAAAGGCCGTGCGGCAGGTAGAGGACAAAGTAGATGAGGCCACCGCACGCCGCCGCCAGGTTGGCCTTGGAGAAGAAGACGCTGATAAAGAAGCACTGGGTGACGGTGGCCAGGCAGAACACCAGCAGGAAGACAAAGATGACTGAGGGGTCGCTGTACTGCAGCACTTTGCCATACTGGGGTACAAAGAAAGAGTTGCGAGTTGACAGCAGAGGAAGAAGACCTGATCAAAATGTACGGCGAACATGAGGGATCATCTGGCAAATCAAAACGACATTTTGGATTTGGGATTTTTAAAGCTGGTTCAGAGGAGGACCCCAGCGCCTGACTTTTGAGATTTTCAACTGCATTATTACGAAGAATGATTAAAACCGATGGGATGATTGACATTTTTCAAACAATCATGGTCAAAAAGGGGAATTCAATGGCCAGGAATGATTGAAACTGAAAAAGTTGGATTAAGAAGGCATGATTCAAACTTGCACAGATTGTCTTAGCACAATCACGGCTGGAAACCCCAGGGGACAAGAGACTAAACCACTATGTACAAATGATTTGTTTTTCTTTTACCCTGTTCTAGAGTGACTCCCCCAAATGAGGCGCTGGGTCCTCCTGGAATCATTTCCAAATCAATGGGATCACCTTGAGTATCAGCGCAAGGAGCAGCGAGCTGAAGGCCAACGGCAGCGTACTGGACACAGCCCAGCTCAGCCAATAGATGGAGCTTCTCAGGCCCATGATCCTGACCGTCTCCTTAAGCCTGGCTTCCTTCTCGGCGACAATACTCTTAACGACCATGGCCACTGAGTAGATCCATGCCAGCGTCATGTATAATGGCAGCGACCGCGCCAGAGCCTGCAGGAACCTGAAGGGGCCACACCAAGACCAGACAAACACCTCGTTTACACACCACTTGTCAGACTGGATGTTGACTTTCCAGTATCACGGTCCCAATCCTATCCTCCTCGATCAGGACGCAGAGTTGTCTTTCACGTCGTTCCACATTCCACGCCTTCCAGGTTTAGAAAACTGACCAAAGCCTCGTTGAGGATACAGACACAGGGAGCCCACTTGTGATTCTACATGACACTGAACAAGTTACAAGTTTAACTTTCTTGCACGTTTCGGTTTGACCCACAGACTTCCAGAAAAGGTGCGTTCTTTCCATTCCGTTACAATTCTCTTGCCCAATCAAAGTTTGAGTCTATGGAGATCCAACCAACAGTTGGATGTGGACCACGTTTTGATACCCTTCTATAAGGAAATCGTTATTTTAGTACCCAGCAATACAGTTCAGTCCAGCTCACGCATGTAAGGGTTTAGACATCCATGACCAACGACCAGTTATTAAAATGGAGGTTAAAAAGTGCGTCATCTGCATAACATTTTTGTGTTCTTTCTGTCCTGTTGGCACACATAAATGACGAACTTCTGACTTTTTGTCACAACACATCAAAAAGACCCTTTCACGGCTTCTTAACACACAGATCGATGACACTCACGCCTCTACACAACAGTACAAAACAATCAATCAGCAAAAGCACAGGTCGAGATTATGGGTCACTTAAAGCATAAAAAAGTGACTTGCAGTATCAATCCAACCTAAGCTTTTCGATGCCCGATGGAAGGGCAGTTTAGTACCTTGGGAAATTTATGACGACAGACGCGACGAACAGATCTGAACCGGATGACATCGTTTGCTTGAAAAAGCACTTGAAAAATACGACAAGACCGGTTGTTGTCCCACCTAATCCAGATGCATCCTTATGATAATTACTGCTTGATTCGCCATTATTCTAAATGCACTGAACACTTGGCTAACTGGATTTATTGTTATTAATGTTTACACATTGCCGGGGGCTTGCAAAGACATTAGTGTAGGTTGACGGGGGGAATTGCATTGCACCCAGCTTTTCAAACACCCGTTTTTATTGACTACCCACATTTCACAGTTATGCCGCAAAATAATTGATTAAGGCGATGTGAACTAGCTATCATTTGTAAATCATTAACAATGCCTCCTGCATCACAAGGATGTGCTCGCTTGCAGTGGAACATAACGCCGCTGTTGCCGCAAACGTTTTGTGTGTCCTTTGTTTTTATTACGAAAAAAGTGCAGACACCAAGGGCGCTGTTGCTGTACTAAGACCACACAGTGAAATAGCAGCGAGCGACCCGCTGGCCTTCAGATAATCAACTTTAATTGCAATCACGGACACATGCGGTGCCAAATATCCATGACTCTAATTGCATAACAGGAAGCCTGTTTGAAAGCAAAGGTGATGCAACTGCGGGAAATAACAAACGCCGCTGCTGTGATCTTAATTAGAATAAATTGCACTTTGGTTTGGAAGGGAGAAATAAATCATTGGGGGGAAAAAAAAGTAATCATGGGCAATTATTTGATCCCACTGGCCAGTGATTGGTGATTAGAAAGGGTACCAAAAGACAAGGTATGACCCGACAGACCCAATAGAGGGCGTCGGGTGATTTGGAATCTGATCTGATCCCGTGTCATTTGTGTGCCTCGTTCCCACTGACCTTGACCATGACACTAAGTAGGGCGCACGGAATGGCGAGCAGAACCATGTTCTCGGTGAACCTGGCCAGCCAAAGGGCGCTGTCGCGCACGCCCACCGCGCGCAGAACCTCCTTGAGCCGCAGCTCCTTCTCCAGAACAAGGCCTTTGATGGTCATGCACGTGGTGTACGTGAAGGCCAGGACCAGGAACATGGGGAGGATTCCTCCGATGCCTCGGACGAAGCTGAAAAATATTTTTAGGATGTGCATCGACAAACGAGGAAGTGTCACGTGGTTCCCCGGAACGCAACCCCGCGAAGGAACCACATGTCAGAGCCTACTGGAAGGCTAACCGCTGTCAAAGACACGGTCCACGCATAATGTAACATTAGACTCCACACTTGGATACAATTCGTTGTCAACGCTGTTTGTGTTCCTCAGCAGTAACTGCTGTTTTGGTTAGCAAGGGAGTTCAAATGGGATCAGGAGTGAACGGATTGTTGGTGTGTGAACAAGGGATAAGTACAGTTACCGCCTGCTTTTCATCAAACTTTGCTGTCACGCTCCATCCACACAAAAACAACAATTCTGAAACATCCGGATCATCTTTATGTGTATTTAAACACACTAGGAATTTGTCTTTGGTAGATGGAATCAGTCTAGTACTATAGCAAAAAGGACAATATAACAAAATGAACATTTAGGACATACACAAAGGTACAAAATGCAGAGTCATTGGTACCAAAGTGTACGGTTATGCAGTAATGGTGATCAAATTGAACTGACAGAGCCAGTGACAGAGCGACAACGATGAATACAATAATAATGGCACTACAGAGAGGTGCACAACGGCCACGTGTCACTATGAGATTACCAGGCAACTGTTTAAGAAGTTCATGGCAAGGGGAAAGAAGCCATTGCAACAATTGCTGATTTTGAGTGTGCATTGTTTCATAACACCAAGGAGAAGGAAAGGGTACTTGGAAGTTAGGTAAGGTAAAGGTACTGAAACTAGCAATGTGACAAGTGGCCATATGTCATATTTCTGGAATTTTCTAAAACATACCGAATGACCACTTGAAACAAAACAAATAAATTCCAGGGAAAAAAAACGATTGATTACTAAAATACATGACCTATTCTACTGCCGACACTGCTCTTCTCACAAATAATGTTCCATTTGTCCTATTTTAAGTGGAGTTTTTAAGCGACAGCATTTGAAACGTCACGGCAATTTTGCCACTTCAACTTGGAGAACCCCTCGGAATTTCGATTTGGGCTTGTACCACTTTACTGGTGGATATTTTTATTTGAAACTTGTTAGCCAATTGGAGAAGGGTCGAGGCAATATGTTGAGAAATAATGAATTTATACTGTTTTACTCTTTCTATGGGTGATATCACAAACAAAACATTACCCAAAAAGGCCATACTTTGTGACATAAAAACGACATTTCTCCAGAACCCGACACTACTACTACTCCAATCCATCAAGCCTCCAGATTACTACTCTCTGGTTCCAAATACATGCATAAATAACTGCTTCTCTATTTTGCGAATGGTGTCACCTGATACTCAAGGTTATTCTATCCCCATTAGACGCAAAGAAGAAGAAGCAGACATTTCTCTGCAGACGGGCGTGTCGCTGTTATTAACAATGGAGACTTAGGCAGACTGATCGAACCTTCATGAACTCAATCAACGCTTTTTGCGAGTTAGCTCATGTTAGCCAGCTGCGGTGAGTGACTCAATGCTGTTGCAACACAATAAGGCCGTTCATAATGCCACCAAAATGCCATGTGAATATCCTGGCAATATAACAAACTGCTCACTCCTCTTTATTAGACAGTGACTGAGACGTCAAAGCTATTCCGATAAATGTGATTTAGTTTAGTACCCAGATAAAACGCTGTCATCTGATCACTACGAGAGCTATAACAAATTAAATTAGTATTTCCACGGCGGTGTAAATCCTGTTTGGGCCTGAGCACCAGGTAGTGCAAAGGCCCTCTTAAAATCTGTGTGTAAAACTGACCAAATTCTGCAAATATATGTATTTTAAACAAAACAAAAAAAACCTCACTCGGTAGCAACCACACGCACACACACACATATATACGTCCCTGCTAAAGCTACTGCCCCCGTGACCCGAACTCAGATAAGCGGTAGAAAATGGATGGATGGATGGATATATATAGTCTCAGGGACCCACGCCTTTTGGGAGTCGGGACCGCGTCAAGACCAAGGTAACAAGGTAGTTGTTGTTTAAGCAAGTGCTTCTCCTTATCATCACATTAATGAAGTTGAAGCATAGCAGATCCGTGGAGGTCTAGACCGGTCTCGACAGAAAATCCAGAGTCCAGCCAGTCCGAGACAGAGACATGACCGAGAGTTTTGGGAGTCGAGTCCGTGACAAGACCAAGACATATGGTCTCGAGACTAAAACGGCTCTCGAGTGTTATAACATTAATAACTACGCCATCGAATGTGGGTGGATCAATGGCGTTAAAAGTGGGGTGCGAAGGTCTGCTGATTATCTTTGAAGTTTGTGATTCTGTCCAGCACACTAGACTAGACCTTGTTAATACCAGAACGGATGATGCTAATGTTGAAAAAGTTTGGAAAGCCCCACACTATACTTTTATTTTTTTTTTTTGCATCACTTTCCTTGACAGAGAGTCTTTGGAGGGATTCGACTTTAAGCAGTTACCATATCACATATGCAAAATGGGCCTTGTGGAGCCTGGAAAGTTGAATCCTCAGTGAAGCAAACGCCGTTTCTAAAGACGAGGCGGGAGAAGCAGCGTGAAAGCAAATTCCGGGAACGTCTCCAGAACAGCTGACGGACTTACGATTGCGTTAACTCCTTTGGAGGCGACTCCTCCCTGGGATCAGCCATGCGCGGCGCGTCCGACACCAACAACCTTGACACCAGATGCTGTTGAATTATACATGGGTAGATCGATCAAAGGTGCTTAAGTAATAGAACTCTGGCGGGTCGGAGTTGCCCGGCTCCCGTTACAATGGAAGCCTGACCTAAATTTAGGGACGCTGAGAAATTGGTTGCTGTGTAAATTGAAAACTAAATGTAGCGCAATTTCTCAACGGGTTTCGATTAAAAAGCAAACACCGGATGACCTAATAAATTCAATTAATTTAGATCTGGCTCGGCAAATAAATTCAAAATGTAAACATGAATGCACATCTTACACGCCGATAAGCAGTATTCCCCCCCCCGCCCGGATTTAATCACCAAATGAAAAAAAATAAATAAAACAATCTAATACAGCGACCCCGGCATGTAGTGGAGAGCCTTACTCAGAAGTGAGAATGTTAAAGGCCTATTGATGGAGATCACAGCCTCTGGATCCGAACAAGAGATGCCTGTGATTCGCGAGCGTGAGGTGGCGCGGGGGTCACAGATAAAGGATGTGTTTATGTGCTATCAGGCCCCGTGGGGGTCAACATTTATCCTGTGGCATCATCGCAGGGCCGGCTGAATGGGAAGACAGCGGGAGCTAATGCACTTTGGTTATCTCCAGTGCAAAATGGCACCATTGGGGGGGGGGGGGGGGGGGGGGTCACCTCTAGTTTAAACCGTAAACAGACCACAAACTATGATCTTAAAAGTGTGAATTCTCATTTCAAACTTTACTGCGCAATTGATTCAGAAAAAAATGCACCGGCAAAAACATGCATTTGCGAGGAAGACACGCCATAACTTTTGCTAAACTCCTCCCCAACATACAAAGATCTTCATACAGCCGAGATATACCACATAAAATACTTTTACCTTGTCAACACTTACTACTTTCCTATTAGACAGGGCTTTGGCACCATCACGCGGGAAGAAAGAGCACAAAAACCATGAATACTGTGCATGAGTTGAAGTACTGCATAATTATTTATTTAATGTAAATTTTAATCATTTTTCTAGATGTATCTGCAGTGTTATGTTATGTCATATGTTAACATTAAATATACACTTTAGGAATAAAATCTCGTCAAACCAAAATGCCAGACTTCCTGTGTCTTGTGAAGCATGGGTCCTTGAGCCTTTTTTGTGATTCTACTCTTGGAAGACATGCCTGCAATATTTTGCATAGTTAAATTAAAAAATAAATAAATACAAAAATGCTCTGACCTTGTGGAGCCGAGTTATTAACGTTTCGCATCATATAGAAAACTTTAAAGCCATGCTTAGCTGACAGGCAATAATGAAAACTCAAATTCCTCGCAATCTGACTTGCATTTTGTTTTGGTGCAAATTTAGCAGCAATCAAGACCAATATCAAATTCTAGTTCGCTTTTGAAGCACACCTGGAAATGGACAGTGTGTTTATCACTGATACTGGACTATTTGTGTTGCTCTTATTCCACGGATACGCCAGCCCATGTCGCCATGAGTTGCATTTTCGGGTGGAAATTATCCCATCTAAAACAATTCAAACAGTTTAAACAGTTCGATGACAGCCTATAGGTCTTCCTATCCGTTTGACTGGAGACCGTGCGGTTAAAATAATTACCACTACGGTCATTTCCATTCTTTCTGTTTCAGCGCATCTTCCTTTGTCTGATTCCTCTTTCAATTATACATGAATGAAATGGCAATTTTCAAGGGTTAATAATTTATCGGCTTGCCCGCATGGCGGCACGGGCGAGGGAGTAAATGGTGGTGGGACTGAGGGTATTGCAGTGCTTTATGGCTTCCATTTATCTTCTGTAATTATTAATCGTTCCTCTCGGGAAGCTGGAAGGCGGCGAGCGAGGGGGCCGGCGACTGTCCGATTTGCGAACGTTATGAATGTAAAAACCCGCAATCCAAATGCAATGCAAATCACAATTCCGCTGAAGTGAATATGTGCGATTAGGTTCATCATCAATTTTGCCAATCTGTGGGGTAAACGCGGTCCAAGTTGGGGAGCAATGGATAAAACTATCTTGGACAAGTATTGACAAAAAGTTCCCTTCGAGATGGACGAAATGACCCTGAAACAAATGCTTTAAATCAAAACGGCAGACATGCCGACCAAAATTCATGTTGCCGAGTTAAACTGGTTTTGGGGGAACAATTTTAAGACTCAACAAATGTATTTACTTAGTTTATTTAGTCATCAAACTTCAACCACCACGTTCCACCCACACTCAAAGACGAAAACTCACGTTTCGCAATTTAGTGTTGTCCATCTGTTTAATGTACGAGGTCCACTTTTGGTAGCAATCGGATTAAATTTCAAGCACAGCTCGCTTTTGTTGGATAACTGGAAACAAAACGTATTGTTGAATTATTTAACCTTTAGATATCCAGGTAAGGCAACGGACTCTCAATTGCAATGACAAACGTGCAGCAGACAGCAAGGAAAAAGGAAAATGAAAGCAAATCGAAATACAGTAAATACTGTCAACAACAAACTGCACAGTGTGCTAACAATACATTATATTACGTCATAGCACATGGTCAACAAATGGTTCTAAAAACAGGTGCAGTATCTCTGACTAACTTTTAAACATTGATACAGGGATTAATGAGGTGAGGTGAGTTTTAATATTTGTTGCAGAGTATTCCTGTCGGTTGGGGCATAAAACTGAAAGGAAGATCGACCAAAAGTACTGCAGACTTTGGGAACGAAGACCTTGACAAAGGGAACGGAAAGCGCGGCTGGTGGTATGCATGGTGAGCAGAGAGCAAAGACAGGGTGGGCTCCTGCCAATGAGTGTTTATGGGTAAACCTGGACCAGCGAATTAGTAAATGGCCGTTTCAAACCAAGACGGCATACTTCCTTTGTCTTTTCACGCATGCGTTTATTTTTTTTTGTGTGACCTTTTCTAGTTAAATGTATAATTATAAATGAGTCATCATAAATTCCAAAATACTGTATATCCCACAAAAGAGGGGCATTATTATTAAACAGCCAAACAAAGTCATCATTTTCGTCCTCTCTACCCAAACATCCCCTAAAGATTGCTTTATTGAAAACTCTCTGCAATGTAAAGCACATAATACTCTGAAATTAGATCCCTAATCTCTGAAAATGGCATTCCCAGCAGAGCTCAATATTTTGTGTTCTGCAGAGAGGCGGGGATACGGTGTTGTTAAATCTCCCCAGTAATTATCTCCGGGCTTTTTGCTTTATTAACGGAGATCCTGATGCTGTGAGGATGGGAGTCGTAAGATTTCTCCCAGTGATATGGCGCTTACATGTTGAAACAGGATAAGAGCACGCTGTGTTATGTACACCTACCATCTTGGCATGATAGGGACCTGCATAAATAATTCAGCATCCATCAGCTATTAAGGAATTTCCTGTGGTTTGTCTAAGATCGATAGTTTGGGCTGACTGCATTCCTGGTCTCTTGCAAGCCTGATTAAATGCATTTTTTTTTCAATTTTATTTTTTGGTTTGTTTTGTTAAATTGAAGACTCGCGTGGATGGCGGCTATTCAGTTGGACAAACGTGAGTAGTTCCGGAAGTTTTCGTCAAGGGACGCCTGGCAGCCTGTGTGTCAGGATTTTCAAATGTCAGGAAAGAAAGTGACGAGAAACCGCGATGCTCATTCGAACGCGCCTGCTCACTAAAACAGAAATGTAAACAGCCGCACAGTTCAATTAAAGTGTGAAGATGCCTTTTCAACAAGTAACCTGTGTATCATGTGGACATGTGGCAGAGCGCATTGGAACTCTGTTGCTAACCAAAACAGCAGCAGGTCAAACCATGCCATGTGTTCCATGTGTCAAAAACACCAAATGCCCAACAACACTGCATATCATGTGTCAAAACTACAATGTGACACATGATACTATGTGTACCGCGCGTCAAAAAATATAGTCGTGCAAACGATACCGTGTCAAACAATAATATATACGTACTATGTGTTAAAGTACCTTGTGTCAAAAATACCATGCATCGATTGCACCATGTGTCAAAAAATACCACAGGACAAACAATACTACGTGTCAAACGATACTGTAGTTCATATAAGTTAGTAGTATGTGTAAAAAATACCATGTGTCAAACAATACGATATGTACCATGTGTCAAAAATACCATGGGACAAACAATACAATATGTGTCAACAATACTGTATGTACTGTGTGTAAAAAAAATAACGTGTTAAACAACCCTACGTGTACCATGTGTCAAAAAAATACGATGGATTAAATAATTCTGTAGTTTGTTTACCACGTGTCAAAAATACCATGGGATAAATGATACCATGTGTCAAACAATACTATATGTAACGTGTCAAAAATACCGTGGGACAAACAATACTGTGTGTGCTATGTGGACAATCAAGGGCTCACTGCCGAGCTCACTGGACTTTTGTTGCTAAACAAAACCACAGCACTTACTGAAGCACGTAAATAGAGGTGCAGATGAAGAAAATGAATTAAAGACAATTGTACCTCTGTCTCCATCATGTTGTGTTCACAATTTTATATGTACGCGCCTAATTTGCTGTGCGTCGCTTCTTGTAGTTTGGCTCCCTAATCGTCGTTTTGTTTTAAATGTTGCTTCCTCTTATAAAAATGTGTTTGTACAAATTGGGGCAATTAAACAAACACAAAAAAAAATGACGTTTGTACTCACGTGTCATCCACGTAGCAAGGGTACGGCATTTGCTGAGCGAAAACACCGAGGGGCTGGGTCCCGGACGTGTGCGTTCGTATGATGCCGTGGTCGATCATGTCCTGCAGGTAGGCGAAGCCTCCCCGAATATAGCGCAGGTCGTTAAAAGAGTTGTCTCGGGCCCCCGGAGACCATGACCTTATTAAAAGCAGACACATCGTCATCTGCGCTGGCAAAGGCCAAGCAAACGTGAAGCGAGGCTGTCAGAAACGCTGCCGGAGAGCGCTAGCGAGACACCGCCCCCCAAAAAAACACACTTCGATTTATAGGGCGATAACGTGATGGCTTTCTCAAAAAGTCCAGCCCTTTTCAAAAGTAGTGGGGGAAAACGCTGGAGACCCTTACGCATGCCACAGACAGAGACGCTACTATTGGGGAATTGATCACGTGTCAAACAGTAACGCGTGGCAAACAATTCCATGTACCACGTGTCAAGCAACAATACCAAGGGTCAAACAACACAATGAGCGCCATGTGTCAAACAATTGTATGTGCATTGGGTGTCAGAAATGCCATGTGTCAAACAATTGTATGCGTACCATGTATCAAAATTGTATGAGTACCACGTCAAACAACAATACCAAGAGTAAAAAAAACACAGTGTACCATGTGTCAGAAATACCATGTGCCAAGCTATTGTATGAGTACCATTGTCTAACAACAATACCAAGGGTCAATGTACTATGGTACCAAGTGTCAAAAATACCATGTTCCAAACACTACTATATATACCATGTGTCAAAAAAACACCATGCCCATGTATTATACAATCCTATGTGAACGCTGTTGATAAGGGGGCTGAATTTAGTGTGGTCCATTACTTTTTATCCATAGTTCAGCATTTCATCGGCTCTTTTACGTACCGTTCCTTCCTTTTGTTGGTGCGCTCCACCTCTTCGATGTCCATGCGGATCTTGTAGTGAACGTGAGGAGGGGGTCGGTTGGCGTCTGGCGGCAGGTTGACGAAGACGACGCCGGCCCAGTAGGTGTCGTTCTTGAGGAGCTCCAGTGCTTTGCCCACCAGCTGGTTTTCGCTGGGGGTGGCCTCAAACTTGTTCAGGTCCAAACACTGGCACAAAACGTGACACATTTGGCGCGGAAAGCTATGCAAGGGGACCGAATTGGAATTACGCCACATCTGCACTACTCAAACGTTTACAGTTAGAGTTAGTTTCAAAATAAGTTTGAGTTTAACCTCAAATCCTTAACTTTTTGGAAGTAATTGTACATTAACCCACGCGAAGCAGCAATTGTCTCGCCTGCCGACAAACCTGACTTCGGATTGCGTGCAAGAATTGTCTATCCACACGTGTTTGATCACACTGTGTCGAGAAAATGGGCCCCTGGCGCAAACTGTGGCACAGATCAATACGTCAACTGCGAGTGTGTGCTCACGCTGTCTTTGACGACATTAAAACTTGGCAAACAGCGAGGCCTCTCATGACACAGAAATGAGTGAAAAGATCTTTTTCGTGCGCTGAATAAACCGCAAATGCTTCGGCAACATTGGATGGGACATAAAGCTACAGAAAGACACCACAATGGATACATACGCCAAGGACGTCGGACAGAAGCTGAAGGATCTGAGTGGTGGCGTTGTAAAAGTCCCGCCAGTCATGGGGCGGTACCTCGGCAGGTCGGTCCTCTGGGGGGCCGCTGTACAGGAAGTTGGCGAGCAGGGCGGCGGTCCAGCCGGTGCCGTTAAGACGCTGGTCCAGGGCGGCGGCAAAACCCGGACTAGCCAGCAAAGTCTGACAACAGAATGTACGTTTGCAGATGCGACCTTACTTACAAACGAGTTACATTCCACAAGGTTCTTTGTATCTGGAATGGTTGGTAAGGACATGCACCATTTGTCAAACAATAACACATCAAACAATAGTATGCGTCAAAAATATAACGTGTACCATGTGTCAAATACTATGTACTATGTGTCGAAAAGACCGTGCGTCAAACGATACCATGTTTCAGACAATACTACTCGTCAAACCTACAAACAACTGACTGAGTCATGCATGCGACGTGACCCCGATAGATGCTTCCCTTCAGTCCGTTCAACTAGGGATCCCAATGTTTATAACTCGAATATTTGTAAGTAGGGTAGCGTCTGATTTGGATATCATTTTCATTTGATGGGGAAACAGGTTCCTGACCCGTGTTCACGCTGTTGCCTTTTAGTGCCTCTGTTTACGGCCTTTCTTTTCAGCTCCGGACCGCAGATGGACTCGCCGGCCGCGGTAATTGGTCCATCAAAACTAAAACACGTCTGCGACCTTGAACGACCTCAGCTGGCGATGACGGAACGCTCTCCGAGCCGGCGGCCCGGCAGCGCGGGGCGGCGGCGGCGGAGAAAAGAGCAGAGCGGCGGTGCTGGTGGAGAAAATGAAGACAAAGGAGGAATGCAGGCCCATTTGTGTAAAGGTTAGGGCTAGGGTAATGAATACCGCGGCTATGTGGAGCTCCCGATGTCTGCTTCCCTCCAGCTGCCTATAAGCTCATTTGGAGTGACACTAGAGTAATGTCAGTGTCAAGGAAATGCTGCAAGAGCGAGAAGGGGAGGGAGGAAAGGGATAGAGGTGGAGGCAAAGTGTCCATGTCCTCTACTTCTATAGATAATCCCTTCTGCCAGGATGAAAATTATCCCGTACTTATCCATAATTACTTCGCTCCCTCAGTTCCCATACTGAACAGGAGACGCAAAAAACTGCATGCTCTTCCCTGTCGTGTGGATGCATCATAAGTCAGTCTTTTTGAGCCATCAGTGGACCTGCAAAGTCCTGGTTTGGGTACGAGACCTCGTTGGAGGACGGCGGTGGTGCTGTGGGAAAACTCACCCCTAACATTTTCTAGGTAGAACACAACTCAGTCATCGGTCAGTATACGCAAAACGTTTCCACTGCTCCAAAGTCATGTGGAAAATATTACCTTGCGTCAAACAATATGATACCCCCATAGATACCATGCGTCAAACAATCGAAAAGGTCGATCTGAAAAATTTCTTGGTGGAACTTCATGGTTGATTAGCACAATCTCTATGGCACAATAAAGCTATTTTACCCGTATTGTGTTGACCTGCGGGCTGTTCTGAAAGAATTCCCAAACACGTGGCCCCAGTTCGTCCCACGTGTCGGCAATTTCTTTTAACGTCGCCAAGGCACTGAAGGTGCTATTAGCCTGAATGAGAACAACAAAAAGAGAAACCAATCAAAAGCAAGCTGCATTGAATGCATCGATCGGAACGAGGCGGGCGGGCTCGCAACTATTGGCCGTGGTGAGCCTGCACCTGTGTCAATATGTTTATTACCTCTTTCACGATGAGGCGTGCAGCTGGGGAATTGGGTGTGAAGAGGATTTTTCCTCGGAAAACAAACTTGAAGGTGCTCCAGAGGTAGCGGAGACTAGGGGTTCCCTCCAGAGTCTCAATGAGGGTTTGACAAAAAGAACCTACAGAAGCCATGGTGAGAAGGAAAAAAAAATAAATATGAACATAGAGTTTGCATGATCTAAACCTATGGTTACACAAAAATGATTTCAGGAGTATACATTGCACTGCTCTAAGAATATGTATTGTATTACCACCTAGTTCACCACTAAATGCCGTCCATGGGATTTCTTTTCACCTGAGTCCACAAATGGGAAAAAAACAGCTTTTCATACAGAGAGAGAATAGTGCACAGCAGTAGCAGCATCATTACTAATTTAACTAGGCTGCCTATGTGAATACCGGCAGGTTGAGAGAGCCGCAAGCGGGTTAAGTGAGGACCTGCTACTGCTTTGCACTGCACTGCACTGGTCTCCGGAGCGTAATGATCATGTTCTTGTAGGGCTGCGCATATCCTAACAACCTAAACAACCTCACCATTGCACATCCTTATCATGTTCTTGTAGGGCTGCGCGTATCCTAACAACCTAAACAACCTCACCATTGCACATCCTTACAAGTCAACAACATCACAAGTACACATTCTTACTATATATGTCCTCACAAGTAAATATCCTCACGAGTACACAACCTCACAAGTACACATCCTTACAGGTCAACAGCCTCTAAGGTCCAACATTCTCTTTTTTTTGTTCTTAGTGAGCAGTTTTTTTTCCGCCATCGCCCCTCAGGGGAGATGTTAGCAGCCATTTTCAGCGCAATTAAACGTGAGCCCCCATGCCAGCCCGCCGCCTCTCCCAGGTGCTGCTGGGAGGTCGGCAAGAGGAAAGCTAATGGCCGCCCTCTACCCGGCCCATGGCCAGCTGTTCCCATCAAAGGCGGCAACAGATGTCACTTTGTGCAAAGGTGGCTAACCAAGATGCGCTTCTAATCATTAGCTGGCGATTGCAATACATGATCTATTTTTATGAGGCGCTATTGCAGAGCTGTTTCTTCCAATTATATCTGCTTTAAAAAGATGCCAAACATTAAGGTAGCAAAAATACGATAGTAGGACTTTAATGTCTGTGTTGTACAATGCCTTTGTGAGCGCTTTTACACTTCCAAAGCAGTTGTAATTGGCCATTTATGCACATGGGCGCGACACATTCCCGGATCCATTTAAGTCTAAGAAAATGCCAAAACAGCCATTTGTGTGCTAACAGACACGGAGTGCTGATTTCGTCTGGATGACAACGTGTTTGTGCTCATTTGTGCTGGCACCAGCACGCCTTTGCTCTTTGCCGTGCAACTTTTTATTTCCCAGGGAACAGAGGCGTCTTATTAAAATGTAATTGTGCGCCGCTTCCTCCTTGCGAGAAGCTTTAATGAAACGTCCAACACGGAAGATCTAATTCTCGAGGATCTTATGGAATTAAATTGACCAACCAGAAAGCCTGCGGCACATTTAACATTTGGGAGTGGACGTCGGAAAGAATAGGAGACAAAAAGCGCCTTTGAAATCTGCAACAATGCTACGCCGATGCTACGCCAATGCTTTGCCCCTCAGGCCTTGGCCGTGGAGCCCGAGGTTGTTTTTGCGGCACGGCTAATGCTTAACAAACAGCCGTCATTCTGTTTGCTTTCCCTTCTGCTGACGAAATAACGCAGAAGCTTGTTTTCTTCTTACTCCTGCAGCCAAATCTAATAGCTCATTTGATGTATCCAATCACATGCAGTCACAGTGCTGCTAAACGCCCCACTGCAAAACAACCTAGATGAGCTCGGAAACATTGGACGTGTCGAGCGTGTCAAGAAGACACAAGATGCATCCTTTTAGGTAAACAGCTTGAGGATGGATCCTTGAAAGGAAAACATCTCTACAGGTAAAACAAACTCACAAAATGTGTGCATACACAGCCTTATACCTTACAAGTACACATCCTTTTCAGTAAACAACCTCACAAGCCTCGGTCCTTCAAAGAAAACATTCCTACAGGTAAAACAACCTCAAAAGTATACATCCTTACAAGTAGACAGCCTCACACACACGAACGCACATCATTACATGTAAAGCAAGCTAATTCAAATAGGGCTGGGAAAAAAAAAAGAAAATGTAATAACTCGACTTCAAAAATAGGTTGACAGAAAATGTCTGTCTCAAAGCTCTACCGGGGAAAAAAAAATACGTTCAGCCCGAAACATATTTCAGCACCGGAACCCATGTATCACATGGACATGTTTTGCAGACGGACGCAGTGTTGGGCCTACGATAAACTGAATGAAAACAGTCAATGAAAATGACAAAGGAGCGTGACACAGTTAGAAGTGTAATGTACATATGTCATGACAAGTACGAGTGAGCTGAATGGTAGTTAGGTTTTTTGGGTTTTTTTTAACCTCAAATGGTAATCGCTAGCACGCTAATGGTGATTGCTAACTGTTTAGCATTTTGCCGTCTCAACTTTTGTACACCAAATGTATCAACACCAACATCTGCAGTTTAAGGCTCGAAGTCCATTCCTTATAAATGAGGATATGATGATTATTCGATCAATAATCAATAGGAGAATCGATTCCAAGAAGATTCGATAGTGGCAGCCCTTCTAACAAGTGAACCCCTCCAGAACACAACATCACAAAAATGTCCTTACTAGTAAAAAAAACCTCCAAAGTACGCATGATAAAAGCTTCGCGACAACACAACAGCCATGTTTGAGTGAGCGCTGGTGTTTCATAGTCCTTGATGTTGATTGAATACTGGAATAATGCATTCCGCCCATCTTGGCCAACATAGCTCTTACACAAATGTGGATATATTATCAGGCTGTTGCGAGGAGACCTACTGGAAGTGTTGCGCTCGCTGGAGATTGACTGGTTGCTAACCACTCGTGTGAGCGACAGGGAGCCGAGGGTCATGTTGGTGGAATTGGAGTCAAGCTGCTTTCCACACAGAAGCATATTGACGCTGCCAATCATGTCCCTCTGGAAATCCAGCGACCCTGCGAGGATCACAGAGTTCTGCAAACGGCGCACCTGGATTAAAAAAGACAGAAAAACATCATTTGATCGTATAAATAAAAGGTGTTTTACGTGACTGGAATACTAACCTCCTGGAGAACGGGGAGGGCGTCTGCCGTGGTCGTCGTGAGCAGCGTCGTCACGCCGACGGCATCCAAATCCAAAGCTGTAGGCAGCTGGTAATATTATAGGATATATTATATGATAAAAATACTGGTAAGTCTGCATTCCTACAAGCAAACAGCAGCAGAAGTACACACTCAAACAAGTCAAAAACCTTACAATAAACGTCCTTACAAGTAAAGTACCACAAAGGTACAAATCCTTCGAAATACACACACTCATTAGTACACATCATAACAAGTCGCTGTGGGAAACATCCAGCTGTTAAGGCCACCATGCAATTATTAAACCCTCCGAGGAAGGAAGTGCGCTTACAAAAAAAAAAAAAAAAAAAACACACAAAACAATTTGATAACATGACGGCCTCTGCCATTCACCAGCTCAGTGATAAACTCTGACTTGCACTCGTTGTCCTTTCATTCACGCTGTTGTTGTTATCGCCCTCATTCCGCATGTGGGCCTTTAAGTGCGATAGCTTGATGTTCTATTCCATCCATTTGCTGACGGCACCCAGGAGCTTTTGTTTTTTTTTTTTTCCTGCGGCCTATTTTGTCCGAGACGTTTCTTGTCCTGGCTGTGGGCTGAAATTGTTCAAATAATCTCTTCTCTAAACTTCCATGCCTTATCACTTATTTATTGGATTTGCTGGGCCATACATTTTCCCTCCAAGATAAACTCAAACGAAAAAGTGCGGTGTTGCATAATCCCAGCGGGAACTCTGGGATTTAAAAAGAATTGAAGAGAACATCGGTTCTAATAAATATTTCTGGCGATGGCATGTATTTTAATAACATCATGGGGAGCCGCAGAGGTGCGTATGAAAATGAAGCTCCTGCTATAGGAAGAAAAAAAGAAGTTCAAAAATATAATATACTTCAAGAAATGCATCTATACAGCACTAAGGCTGTTTTAGTGCTTTGCCCTTATACGAATATTAACTGTGGTTAATTAATTTTTACACTTACCCTAACCCCAATCCTATTTTAACCTTAACCCCAACCCTGACCCTCTCCCGAATCGTAACCATAACGTATAACTCTGTCCTACCTGACCCAAGCCCAACCCTACCTTAACCATACGCTAACCCAAGCAGGAACACTAACCCCGAACTCAGGGGTCCGGAACCGAAGGCTCGCGAGCCACATGTGGCTGCATTGAAGACTGCATCTGGCTCGCACATAAATCTTACCTGATGATTCTTACTTAACACGAACAATAATGAATAATTCTGCTGACATTTTAAAGTGAAACATTACAGAAATCACAACGTTAAAAATAATGTTCAAAATACAAAAGATTCTCCTGCATTTTAATCCATCCATACATTTTCTACCGCAATGCGGGTGGCTGGAGCCAATGCCAGCTGTTCAGTATAACAACGTTATTAAAATAATCAATTCAGAGATTTATTATATGATAAAATTGTCGGTCTTCCTTAAAAATATCACACTTTTAGTTGTATTTACTGTTAAAAAATATTATGAGGCTCTCACGCAGGCTTATTTCATTTGTGGCTCTCTTTGCCAAAAAAGGTCCCTAACCCTTCCTTGAACCCTAACCCCAAACCTTATCCTATCCCCTGTCTGAACACTAACCACCAACCATAACCTACCCCGATTCCCAATTTACCCATCACCGTACCCCTAAACTCAATGCTACGCTAACCCTATTTCTAACCATAATCCCGAACCACATCCCATCCCATGACCTAACCCTAAGTAAAAAAATATGACCTTACTTCATATCAAGCATCCATAGAAAGAAGCTGTTTTAGCTAACAAATTTCTAAGAAAGTCTTTTCATGAAAACTTTGTATCAACTCAAAAGAAGGCTGACCTGAGCCAAGACTTTGCTCAGGTCCAGGTTTTGCAGGAGCACTCGCTGGGTGTCACTGAGCTGCTGAGGGCCCAGGGAGCAGCTTGCGTTCTGGAAAGCCTCCCTGTCTAACGGGCTGGCGAACTGGATGTACTGGTTCAAGTCTTCGCCCTTGCACAAGACGCTCCACAGGTGACCGGGTGTCGGGACGCCTGTTGTCTTGAGGCGAGAAAACGAGACAATTTAACGTAAATTTGGGAGCTCTTAATCATTTCATTTGCACGACCGTTTCTGTTACTGTGGCTGCCATTTTAAGTTACCAACTGCATTGTCTCCAAATGCAGTGGGGCTTTGACTTACAAACTGAATTTGTTCCATGACCACACTTGTTACTCAGAACACGTGGATGTCAAATTCTCTTTCCCAATTGAAATTGGTTCCTTCTGGTGTGTGTGCCTTGACCACCAGGGGGCAATATAACTCATTCGCTGCCAGCCCTTTCAGTTAAAATGGATACCTGACATCTATAGCAGTGAATAACACAGACATACGGACCTACATGTAGAAAACACTGAGTAAGTTGCAGTAATATTGTGTTTTTCACAGTGGATACGTAATATATGCCTTTGTGTATTTCTACATGGTGAGTCAACACGTGTTGCTGAATCATTTGTGTTCAAATATCTGATGCTTAAAGGGTCATAACATCAACATCGATCCTAGTTTCGTTGACCTGTTTATGGCATTTGGCATTGCGTGTTAGCATTAAGCTAGCGGACTTCAAGGCAAGGTTATGTGGCCGTTTTAACGAACGAAGCGACACCTCGACACCTCGTAACTTCAAAAACACTTTTGAGTTAGGGCACCTGTGAGTCAGTGCATTCCCTTTCCAGGACATTTCGCTCAACTTCCAACTTTATGACTTTGTATGTGTTTTAGCAGGTGCCACTGTACTGTTTTGCTGTTTTTACAGTCATACTCACCGGGTTGACAGAAAGCTTAGCGGCCATGAGGCTCTCAACCACCAGTAGCGGCACTGACAGATTCTCTCTCAAGTGTGTCGAGAAGGTTTCGCCTTCTTTCAAAATAGTCGTCAGTTGAATTGCTTGTCCTTGAACAGAAAGAACGACCATTACCGGGTTAACACAGACCGAGCCCTGTCGCAAATAGCGAATAACCACAATTGCTCATCCACTCCCTAGAAATTGCGTTTTTAGGGAGTGGATAAACCATATACCACCAACGCTGATCCCAAAACAGTGTACCATGGTTTCAAACTCATCTTCCAACATTACCCTTAAAAATAAATGGCTGACAGTTGATTTGATTTTGAAAAAAATATACTGCACATGAAGGTGGGCGCATACATGTATATGTGGTGAAGACTCTCCCTAACTTCCACTGGCAACGCAGGCTAAGTTTAGCTCCTCCCGACAGACAAAGCTTGTCTCTCAGTTGAGAGGTATCATGGCATGATACTTCTTTGACACCAATTCCTATTTGTACAGAGATTTGGCAACATCTTGTGGCATCTTTGGGTGTTTCAGGGAATAACTGGGTAGAGGTTCCACAGATAAAAAAAAACACAAATCGGGGAATTGTTTAAACAGTGAAGCGTGACTATTTGGAGCATTACTGTAGTTTAAAAGCAATTCTTCAATCAAGTAACTTCGTCATCCAAAACCTTTTCATGGTTCCCCATCCGTCGTTCTTGCTAACGACCTTTTTGTCGTCTCACCTCAGACGATGCATCCCATTAATTATGCTCCTGCTCGAATCTTTGATGGATTTAATCTTGTATATTACAAGCTGGTGACCCCCGAAATGCAAATGTACCCCGCCGGTTGTTTGTCGTACGGCGGTGGCACGCCTCCCCTCTTTGCCTATTTACAAATTAGATAGCACGGGGTAGGGTGGAGGGGGGGGGATCTGAATAGTGTCGCGCCAAATGGGCCTAATGCAACGCAGCAACTTATCAAGACAAATGATCTGTCAGTCTGCATGCAAAATGGCGTCGTAAATAATCACGCCCCGTTGTTTTTGAGGGATAAATGAGAACAACAAATCCTCAGAGGTGTCATCTGAACAACAGTGATACTTTTCCTTGGTGGTGAATACTTGACAAAGACATAAGAGGTGAAATTGTCGCACTTTTCCATGACTCTATTGATGCCTGATTATTTCGCTCATAGAGCACTTGACATTCAAAAGCTCCTACCGTTGCCAGCGTCAGCTGGTGACAAGACCGAGGCCCATTGGGTGACGTCATCGGCCAGTCGTTGCGCCTTGCTGAAGATGGATCTGTTTACCAGGAGGTTTTGCAGCTCAATCAGCACCCTGGAAATTCTGAGTGGACGAGGTCGTCAATTTAACATTCATGCATGATACTCTTAATGTCTTGTCTTCAAAAGGACACCTTACATGGAGTTATTAAAGTTGTTGACTTGTCCCGGCGTCTCCCCTGGCGTCGGATGACTCAGACAGGGATTGTTGATCTCGCATACTAGACCTTGAATCCAAGGCAACATCCCGGCCGATGGCATGGCTTTATTCGGATAGTGGCCTACAGAAGCAGAGCGCCCACTCTTTCAGAACTAGTAGACGATGTGGATCCAGAACACAAGATGATCTTCGACTTACATTGGCCTTTGTTGGTCGGCTCGTTGGTGAAGCGCACCCACACCAGGATGAAGAAGAGGAACAGAGGCCAAACGATTTCCACAACCAAGCGCACCTGCACAAAAGACCCAGATGCTCGCCTTTACATGGATTCAGAATAGGATGAGAAATCCTGACCGTAACCCAAACCCAATCCCTTACCCTTTAACCCTAACACCAGCCCAACCGTCAACGTATCCTCAACCACTATTCTGCTGACTAACCCTCCCCAATCCCTACCCCCCACCTCAAGACCCAAGCCTACCCGTACCTCAAACCCATACTCTGACCCCAACCAAAACCCTATCCCGACCCCAACTCCAACCCCACTGTCGACTCCTAATCATAAAACAAACAATTAAGATGGTCATCTTTACATGACAGCTTTACCCTAACCCCAACCTCAACCTCTAAACCCCCTGAGACTAAACGGAGTGGCTTTGTATCTTTATTCTGAACAAATATTTTTTTCTCTACTGCGTTTAAAAGGTTGTGACATAGAGATCGCATTCTTTCCACCTTGGCGGAGGTCTGCTACTCCCGACTGGGCGCCTTTCTTGTTCACTGATTTACAGGTGAGACTTCCCACGAGATATTGGAAATTGCAAAAGAAATGACTGGGGGAATTATATGGACTTCCTCATTGTCTTTGGGAATTTGCCACTGGACACCCGCGTCTTTGTGAAGAGATAATCTCCTCCTTTGAAATTATGTGAAAGAGCGGACCATAAAATCAGTGCCGTGCCTGTTATAAAATGTTAAAATGCTTGGCGAGGCATTCATATAATTGGTCATTAACCTCTACAGGACCTCCGCAAGCACTGTTGTCCTTGCCAACTCCCACTGGTTTGCGCTTGTCGTCGTTTTTCATTTTGACGTCGCGCAAATACCCTACATTCCGTACACAAAACTCCCACTGTCCGCCTTCCCTTTCCCGAAGGAAAAAAAATAACGGCATATTTCTTTCGGCTGCATCCCGCTCTCCACAGATGCAAAGTTGTAAAAATGCAATTGAATTTGGCCTGAAGTTACTCTGACAAAGTAAGGAAATGAGTGAACGCTATCTCCCCGTGAAGACGCCTTTTGTTCTACAGCGGCAACGGGTGCGCCGCTGCGCTGGCGCCCCTTACGAAACAAGTGGGCGGCTGCGACTCCCACTCTACTGCCAAGGTTACAAAGGAAAACACAGAACACCCGAAGGGGACGCCACATTCTTTGTCACAACGTGCTTCAACAAATGACCCCGACAATTTGCTCCAGAATACACGATGTTATCGCCCGGCAGTGCGTGACCTCTTATCCAATTGTGCTGATAATAGAGTGGCAATAAAATTCTTAATATAACGCTGGGTGATCATGTGACTAGACCAGTGCATAGTGCACGTGGTGCGTCATGTCTTATTTGAACGCTCTCAGAGGAATATTTTTAGATGGAATAATGTTTTGTCCCCCTTCTGTTGCCAAATAACTAAAACATTTAAAGTTCCTCTGAGTGAGGGAACCGTTTTTTCCTGTTTCATAAAAAAGCCCGCAAAGGAAAGCAGTATAGAACATTATCTGTGATATTTTATATAGAATATTTGTTTTCCCGCTTCTTAAGATGGAATAATGTTTTGTCCCACTTCTTCCAAATACGTAAAATATTTTAGGTGCCTCAGGGGTGTACCTTTTTCCTGCTCGGTGAAAAAAATCCCTCTGGGTAATATGGAATATTTTATTGTACGCGGAACAATATTTTGTTCCGCTTCTGTCGCCAGATTACCAAAATATTTGAAGTGTCTCTGTCTCCATTTTCCTATTCAATAAAAGAGCCCTCATAGGATGTAAGAGATATTATATTTTATGTAGAATATTTCGTCCCACTTGCTGGAGAAATATTTTATGATTAATTATAGATATTTGAAGTGCCTCTGAATGGGGGAACCTTTTGTCTGTTGAGTGAAAAAAAATCCCTCTGAGTAATATGCAACACTTTGTATATTATCTTACATTGAACAGTATTTTGTCCCGCTTCTGTTGCCAAATAACCAAACCATCATGAATTCCTAAACCCCGCTTCATTCAAGTTGGCATTATACCTTATATTGCTCGAATATAGTTGCACACTAACATCAACCCAATACCAACCCAAAATAAATGTTCAATCGATAATTTAATATGCAAAAAAATATATCGGGAATTTATTATGCTGTCGTGGAATAAAATGGTAGAATACGGCGGCAGCATGTGGAGAGTACATCAAAAGTGCGCTCACGCCAAACCTTTTTGTCTCTTTTGGTAAAAAGCCCTCAAGAGTAATGTACAATAATTTCAGCACAGTCTCTTGATCAAATAATACTTTGTTCCACTTCTGTCTGCAAATAACCAAAATATTGCAGCGAGTGAGTGAACCTTTTGTCGATAGTGATGCGACTCACCTCTCAAAAACGTGCCAACACAATGAATGACAGTGGATCAAACGAATCAAATTGCCTTTTTTTTTTTTTTTTCTCCCCCTCAATGAGAAGAATAATCGAGATTAAATTTGAACAAATCAGAGGTCGAGAGCTTTTGTTGGTATTTTATTCTGGGTTGCAGAGGGCCACAAAGAGACTATGCCCTTCAAAGCAAACTCTTAACGGTTCCTCTTCCCTGTTCATTAGACCAAAAGCGGACTTTGTTAGTACTACAATGCGGGCTGTGTAAGATCATGTGCACATGAACGAGATGTCCCAAAATTGAAGGTGACACCTTAAATTGGTCGGCATTAAGGTGAGATTGAGAGGAGGGGGCGGGGCGTTAAAGGCGACTTAGATCCATCGGGGCAGATCCCACTTCACACACAAAATGCAACGGCGATATCCTCCTAAATTGAATTTGCAAAAATCAAACAAAGCGGGGCGGGTCGGGTCGGGTCGGTTCGGTGGTGCGGGTGTACCTTTTGTCTCTTCCGGAGAGTGAAGTTCTTCCACAGGAGCAGAGCGAACTGCGTCGGGAGACCCATTACGCCTTATCCCGGCAATAGCCTGCCAACACGTCTCTATGGCAACCGGTCCACTTAATAAACCCCTGCAGGGGATAAAAGCCAGAGTTTGGTTTATAATACAGACTAGCGGCACATCTTGGGCTGGGGGGCTCAGGGGGTGCAACTAATCATTCACTTCCCCGGGCTTTGGGTTTTACGGTGTAGCACCTGCTCTTGGAGTTAATATTATTATTATTACTATTATTATTATTACCTGTTGTGCTCAGCAAAACGGGAGCTTCCTGTTTTGCATGGTCCCCTAAATATTTAACTTGTAATACCACCAGATGCTAAAAAAATATATATATCGATATTTTGTCCCACTTCTCTCACCCAAAAATATTTGACGTGCATCTAAGTTCAGTGCGGTTACACACCACTGAACTACAACCTCAATAATACAGTGTACATTTATTATTAAATCAATAACTCGTGCTTATTATTTGTTCCAAGGCCTTCTGAGGAAAATTGAGACTTTTAAAAAATAATATTCCACATGGAACACTATTTCGTCCTGCTTCTATCACCAAATAACCATGCTATATTAAATGTCTTTAAGTGGGGGGCGATTTTTCCTGTTCGGTAAAAAGCTCCCTGAGGAATATAGAACCTTTTCTGTAATATTTTATATGGAACAACATTTTGTCGCACTTTTGTCGCCAAATAATATTTGAAGTAAGTCTGAGACGGAGAAACGTTTTCCTTTTTAGTTAAAAAAAAAAAAAGCTTTTTTTTTTTTCTTCTATATTTTATATGTAACATTACTTTGTCCCACTTCTATCGCCAGATCACCAAACTGTTTGTTGTGCCTGTGGCTGGAGAAGCTTTACATTTTCTACATCATAGTTTAAAGTTTAGACTTTTTTGTTCACAGGCCATACATAGACCTTGTGTTGTAAGGTTTTAAACCACTGGTGTCAAACTCAAGGCTCGGGGGCAAGATCTGGCCCGCGACAGCAAATCATGTGTGTTCCACGATTCTTGCTCAAATCTCTACCAAAATTCCAAATTGTCATATATAATAAATAATGCTGCGATATTGCAAGCATTTTTTTTGTGTGACCAAATCCCTTTTAAAGTAACTTGAACTATAGTTGACAAAACTATTGTCCTTTGACTCGGCTCTCAAAAATATCTATCCATCGAGCTGTTGCGTATAAGTAATAATATGATGAGGCAATTAAACATTTACATGGTTTCATCGTCTGACAATGTGGCCTGTGACAAAAATGAGTTTGACACACGGTAGTGAACAGTTTACTTCCCTAAAAAGCGGACCGCGGACACAAGGTGAAGCGGGTGGGAACGGCCATGTCTTTGGCCCACGGCGAGTGTGCCACCGCTTCACGCGCCATTTCCTCTTCCTGCAGCGCCTTCCCCTCGGTGCGTTTCTATTATTTACAGCAACGCCGGCCGATGTTTTATTTACCGTCATTTAGCCTCGATACACTGGGTCGTCTTCATTCCTGAATAGGCAAATTAGCGCTCCCCTCACCTACAGCCTGAGTTTGCCCTAATGCCTTTGTTATTGTTCGCACAGTGTCTGTGCACATGATTTTCCATCCTCCAGAGGACTCAAGTGGCGAGGGAGAATAAGGAGACTCTGTGAGTGGCATTGTTGTTGTGTTGGAAAGAAAACAGGAATAAATTACCATTCAATTTTAACAAAGGTAAATAATATTCTACATTTTTACCCATCTTTTCCACTAATTAATAGCAAAAAGTAATTCTAAATAACTGTAATAAAAATACATTCTTTACTACAGTATTAAAAGTCGGTTTTTTTTTTGTTTGTTTGTTTGTTTTTTTTAAAGGATAGTTTCCACCAAATACAAATGTATTTACACAACTGCAGAGTACCAGGTGTCTTTTGGGAGTGGGGGTATTTATTTGTGTATTTCCATTGCATCCATTTATTTGTAGAAAAGCGTTTTTATACAGGATATTTTTTAATAATAATTCAATCGCAGTTCCAGGCAAATCTTCATTTGAAAAATTTCATTTTTATTTACTAAAGTGCAGCGTACCAGAACATCATTAGGTGGATTTCTGGCTTCATGGACTTCGTTTGAAAGAAATGTATTTTCATTCCAACAATAATCTTAAATATTATACGGGACATTTGCACGTTATAGTTCATTCATATTCCCACTGAAATAATATAAATTAAATAGTCTAGATTGAACACCAGTACATAATACCACTACTCCTAGTAACTACTATTAGTAATGGTTAATCGAGTAAAATAAAATTCATTGAAGCTGGAAAACATGTTGGCCACGTAAATGATTAACAAGGAAGCGCGCTTGCCAGTTAAAGTTCGCTCTGACTCAACAAACACGTGAAACGCGTCGGAAAACAGGCGCAAAACACGGGGGCAATTTCTTTGAAATGTCTCCAAATAATGCGAGAAGACCAACGAGCCAGCTGACGCCATACAGGCCGTTGAAAGTCGTACCAGAAACATCGGAAATCCAGCTTACCTCCGAGTTGATGTTGTGCCATCAACACATCTCCGAACATCTCTTTGTTTCTCTCCGGCTGACGGCCGGCCCACCTGGGTGTCGTGTCCTTTTACCTGCACTCGTAAAGTATGCAAATGGCCTCTCGTGACGGGAGCCATGGTGATGTGCACACAGGCGGCCTCCGGGGTCTCAGTGGTAATAACGTGCTATTCTCGGCAAACGGTGACTACCGGTATATGTCGGGGGAAAACACTAGCGCTGATGATACGGACCTGGCTGGTCCATCAGTATTCACGACCACCAACGTAGGTGATTCGAGGTCTCCATGGCAATGCCAGATGATATTCTGGTCTTTTGTAAAATTGTTATATGGAGATACTTGCGGTACTTGGAAGACGACTTTTGGAAATGGATTTGGTTACAATTACAAATTTACAATTACTTTCGCAAAGTAATGTAACTACATTATGATTACTTTTCTTTCTTTTGAATGAATGCATAAACAGCACCCTTGGATGTTTCTTTGAGAAAAGTGGATTGAAAGCATAGATCATTTTTTGGGGAATTAACCACATATTTGTTCTTTGTGTAAATAATAAACTGTTAATAAAACATGATGAAATGTAAATCCATTCCAATAATGTCTTTGTTGCATTATATGTGTATAGCATATGGAAAACCACCATACATACCATACCATATTGACCTAATGACAAATGTGCACAATTTACAATATCGCTTCAAATGACAATCCAGATAAGTGAATATTTAAAAGAAAAAAAGTCCAGAATTATAAAGATGACTGTTCAAAAGTCAATGTTCTTTTATATGTTCAAAAGTGTAACGATGAGTACAACCTTTTCAAAATCTCAGAAAAACTAATAGATTGCACTAAACGTGGCGCTTTGAGGTGGCACATGACCAGAGAGAGCCAATCACAAGCGTCGGCTTTCGATGGAGAACGTGACCTATAAAAGAAAATAAATAAATAATTAAATCAGAGCATTTACAGCTAATTTTCAAATGTAAATACCGTAAAATTGCAATCATGAACATTTTCTAAAGAGACCGTAATTACACATTTGAAATAAATTTTGCAATGAAATTACATAATCGTTACATGTAATTAGTGACTGCCCAAACACTAACAAACACTGGCGCTAATTTGATGCAAACACCACCAGTGGTCCACCAGTATTAACAGCCACCGTTGTAGATGATTTGAGGTCTCCGTGGCAATGACAGATTCGCCTTATCTTCCCTTTTCAATCATTTACTTCAAGGGCGATGATAAAACAATTGTGTTGAACAAAACCTACAGTACTCGTTCGTCCCTTGCGCCGTTCCTCCCTGCGTCACGCGCAACCACGCGAGTGTTGTGTCAGTCGAACAAGGTCACAACTCGGATTTCTATTCCGCGCCACCCGTGTCCTGAGCAAAAAAAAAAAAAAAACGTACACAGGAAAAAGGAAAGAAAACAGAGAAGTTGAGGGAAAGCAAATGTCAGCCTTCCTTGACAGATGCTGTTGCGATTGTTTTGACTTCGGCCAAACACGGCCCCCACACCGATTTTGCACAGGCACGTTGGATCTACTTTTTCCCTTTTGTGTGTGTGTATTATGCATACACACACACACACACACACACACACATATATACATACATACAACTTTTCTATAGTTTGACACAGCTACTTGGAGAGAAAAACAACACCTCGATATTTGGATGGGTTCCATTCAACTCGACTGTGCCAGCCAAACTTTTTATTTTAAGCTGCACACCCACTGTCAACATCAGTCAAAGCCAAAAATGGCATCATGTTGTAAAAAAGAATAAATAAAGAAAAAAACAATCAAATGGAGCGCGGTAAATAAATATTTTACCTTTTTTTTCTTATTTTTGCGGGAGAAGAAAAAGGAAACACTGCAAAGCCTTACCCAAACCTTTTCAGCTGAGCACTGCCCTCACCCTAACAAATGACTTTGTGCACCCCCCCCCCCCCCCACCCTCATAAAAACTCAATCTCAAAAACAAAATTCAATTCAACTAAACAATTTCTAAAAATGAGCCTTTTCCAAACGTTTAAAGCTGCAACATAACAATGGAGTTGGCGCGCCCTCTTCTTCACTCACACCCGTCCCAAAAAAGTCAAAACAAAGCCAACATAGCATGTGATTCACCTGTACACTTTCTAAAAATGAACCCTTTCCAAATGTATTCAGCGGTGCAGAAATTCAACATGACAGTTGGCGCACCCCCTTGAAAAAAGGTTGCGGGGGTGGGGGGGGAAGCCAGGACAGCCTTCAATTTAATTGTACAATTTCTAAAAATGAGCCTTTTTCAAACTTTAGAAGCTGCAACATGGCGACAGATAGATTAACCTTTTCCAAACTCTTTAAACCGCAAAATAACAAGAGTTGCCGCATCCTCTCTCACCCGCAATCCCCCCCGCCCCCTCCCACCTAAAAACACCCATTGACAAAGAAACTGCATTTCTAATTTCTCCCCAAATGTGACAAAAAAGCCCCAAGAGGCCCGATTTGAAAGCCTCCTCTGCACGAGTGACCTTTTCCACGGTGCGATAACGGCGCACCATTTGAGCGTTTGCGAATGACGCCGTTCATTTGAACGGATGGCGAGGTCGGCGGGCTTCGTTCGGCATTCAGGCGGCGTAAATTGTTTGAATCGGGCGCACAAAGGCGGCCTCGTTCGGGAGTAGCAGCGCACGCTGAATGGCCACACGTATACAGGAACATTTTTATGATGGCACACTTGAACGGGAGACTTGTGGTTGCCATGGAGACCCCGCATCGCCTGGCTCAACTTGCCCGGGGACAAACGGCGGCGGTATTCTTCGAGTTTACGCCGCGTGGCCATGCGTGCCGCTTTTCCCACGCTTGTGCTGCACTCATCGCTTGGCAGGTGAAGAAGGCAAGCAAACACACTTGGAACCGATATCTGCAATGCACCACAAATCGCTTTTTTTCACAAATTTGTAACGATTACATTTTACATGTTTATTATTATTATATATCATTATTATTATTATAAAAAATGATAAAAATGCAAGAATGAAACAATTTACCCATTTTATAATTTGCAATATTTATGCTATGTATACATTTAATTATTTATTGATTTTATATCATTATTTACACCTGTATTTTCCAATCATCATTGTTATTATTGTGATTATTATTGATTATGATAAAAATGTAAATTTGAAACCATTTCTCTCCTTGATATATTATGCAATATTTAAGTTATGTGCTTTTGGCAATTTTAGTGTCATAAAAATCCAACAAAAATAATAATTGTATGATGAAGATATTACGTTATTATTGGACATTGACATATATATTTTAAAATGTATATGTAATGCAGTTTTAATTCGCTGTATCTATTTATATATTTTTGCTACATTCCATTTGGGTTTTGTTTGTGGTATCATACGATTATTTTAAAAGTAATGCCATTATAATTAATGCCATGTGTTTACTCCCTGTGATTGCCGTGTGACATGCCGCGAGGCGTTCCTGCACGAGGCTGCAACGTCATCGCTTAAAAAAAAAAAAAAAAAAAACAGCAGTGACGGAGAGAAAATGCATAGTTGATGTGGTCAGAAGAAACGTAATATATGGCAGTGTGTTGCAAATATATCTGCTGCGGCAACGTGGCCTTTGTGTACGCAGCCTGTGAGTAATGCCGCTGTGCCGCAGTCTCCCACAGGATATAAGGACAACACCTCATTGAGGAAAATCTGCCCCCTGGCTCCTTTGGGGCGGCTGGTTAAAAAAAAAAATTTTTTAAAAATACAAATATGGCATTTTTAGCGATAAGGCCAATTTCGCCTGACTTGCATAGTAAATATCCAGTCACGCCTGGGATCGTGCAAATACTGGAAAAAGTACAGCGGCGCGCTTAAAACTTGTGATTTACAAGCTGCTGAAAATACCAATGCTCCGGAGGATTGTAAAAGATATTGCGACACAGGAGCTATACTTTGTCACCGGGACAAGATGCACCACTACACAAAATATGCCAAATACATTTACGACTTTTCTTACTGCATATGTGCTATAAACTGCCCTTAGTCTCTTCATATATAAAAAGTATCTGTCCAGAATGACAATAAATAAATAAATAAACAAACAAAAAAAAGCACACAAACAAAACCTTACCATGTTGTGGCGGTTTAGTTTGAGATGCTGCATTAGCATACTCCACAGTCTCCACTTTGCTGCACAGTGCCCTCATGGATAAAAACTGTCTGTCTTTACTTGCAAAAATAAACATGCACGCTCACAAACGCGTACCCTGTTGCTGTGCCTTTTCCTGAAATGCTTTAATGTCATACTCCACAGTCTCCACTTTGCCCTCAGTCTCTTCTAGGATGAAAAATGTGTTTTCGTCCATACGGACAAAAAAATAAAGACACACTAACATTAGTTTACCCTGTTGCGCTGCTTCAGCTCAGTATGCTGCAATCGCATACTCCACAGTCCCCACTTTGCTGCACAATGCCCTCAGTCTCGTCTTGGATAAAAAGCGGCTCCTTGCCATGTCACCACGGGTGTGACAGCGTTTGTCATTTTCCTCGATGTCCAGTAAGAGTTACAAAGCAAGCTCTCGTCTGACTTCCGTGGCCGGGTAAGGCCTGGGAATAATAAATATTAATGGCTTATTATTATTATTATAGCTGCTATTTATATTTGTTTTCAATGGAGTTTCCAATCCGTTTATATATTAATATATTTTGGGGTGTTTTTAACAATATTTAATAATTATGATTATTTTCATGTTTTACTGTTGTCTTTGGACCTTTTTGAATAACAATCAAAACGTGAGATGGTTATTAAAGCTAAGGCAACCGTGTCAGCGCCTGCATCAAACGCGTCCCCAGAGCCCGTAGCAAAAGCAGCAAACGCAGCTCCAGTCTGGCTGTCAACGTGCTCTTTACCCATTCAAGCAAGCACTTGTGACACATACACCGCCAAAAAGTTTTGGGTTTTTTTTCCTCCTGAAATGCCTAAAAATTACCCCTTTCACCGTTATGTCACTGCTACTCTGGCTTTGTGGGAAGATAGTGATTTATTTATTTTATTCTGTCTCTCACATCCCATTGAAAGAAGGTCTGGGGCTTTTCATATCACTCAGCGTGATGGAATGCACCACTTGTACCTCCTTGGAGATTAAGCACCGTGAAATGTCAATTTAGAATAAAGCGGGGGTGGGGTGAGAGGGGGGTGGGGGGAAATGGAAGCGGCAACTGGAGTACGAGCCGGGAAAAGGATGTGGCGGCGGGGAAAAAAGAAAAAGAAGAAGAAGGAGCAGAGGGAGGAGAAGAAGGCTTTGTGCTGGCTGCCTTAGGAAACACGTGAAGGGCACGAGACGATATTTGGACTCGCTCTGCTCACAAGCAAAACGTACACGACACGTACAACTAGTTCTAGTACTATTCTCTTACTACTATAATCAGGAGTAAGAGAATAGTACTACTACTGCTGCTCTTACGACTATAATCAGTCGTAAGAGCAGCAGTAGTAGTTCTGCTAGTACTAAAATTGGAAGTGGTGGTCAAAGTAGTCGAAGTACAAATACTTTTATTAGTGTTATTTTAAAAAGTAGAAGTACAACTAACAGCAGTAGTGGTCGAAGAAGTACTGCATGCAATTATAGTCATAGGAGAAGTAATAGCAGCAGAAGTACTACAACTAGAATTACTGCTAACCACTGTAGTACTACTACTAGTTGGTGTCGTAGTAGTAGTAGAACTAGTTGACTAGTTGTAGCATTGAAAAAGTTGTAAGTAGTAATAGCTGTATGTCTACCACTAGGTATGGTGTTTATATATATATATATATATATATATATATATATATATATATATAGTAGTATTGAAAAGAAAAGTTGTGATTGAAGTAGTATTACAGTACTAATAAAAGTATAACAGCACCACTATTAATATTTATACGACAATATTAGTAGAAGTACAAATGCTAGTAAGTAAGTAGTCACTGTAGTTGTAGTAGTAGTGGCGGTTGCAGTAGGAGAAGCAGTAGTTGAAGTACTGTAGACTACAAGCAGTAGAAGTACATTTATTGTTATTATTAATACTATTATTACAAGAAGTAGCAGAAGTACAAGTAGTAGTAGAAGCATCAGAAATAGTAGTAGTACTCCCAGAATTACCACAAGTCATAGAAGTAGTAGAAGTATTGGTGAGTTAGTTTTATTTTTCCCTGCAGCCGGCAGTATTTTTCAGCGTGGCCTTGGCGGAGGTTTCGCTGTCATTTTAAGGGGCTGCAGGCGGGCAATAGATGCCAAGCATGGCGGGCAGCGCAGGAGGTTAATGAAGCCACCTTTCCTTTCCTTTCCCATCATCCCCGTCGGGTGTTTTTACGGCACGCGAATTAATTACTTGTGACAAATACGAGTCGGACCTGCCTGCCAGGCGGCCCGTGAACAAAAACATTTTTCCAGCGCGGGGATATTAGCCGTGAACGTGGTGCCGGCCACGAAGTGCGGTAAAAATACGAACGGGAAAACGGTGCGCTTATGCGGCGTGTCCATTCAATTGAATGAATGAATTAATTCTAATGATTGAAAATGAATTAAAAAGAATATAAATATGGGTCATTTTCATATAATTTCATCAATAGTGGTAAAGACATATATATATTATAGAGAGACATACATATATATTATATGGCTAAATGTCTGCCATGTCGAAACAACCACACTTAAAATCCTATTTTCAAAAACTTATTGATGATTGAAATTTCTAAGCATTCATAGTAAAAGTAATCCTGATTGATATGGTGCATAACGGTAAAGACAAACTGCTTCATAAAAACCGTGCGAGTTGCACAATTCACGTCCGTTGCGCTTGCAATCGCAATAACGGTAAAGACATGCAATATTTTCCACACTTTCACAAATTTATATATACTCATTCACATCCGGGAAATGCAGTGGGTACGCAAAGTATTCAGACCCCGTTCAATTTTTCACGCTTTGTTATATTGCAGCCATTTGCTAAAATCATTTAAGTTCATGTTTCTTCCTCATTAATGTACGCACAGCACCCCATATCGACGGAAAACAATTTGTTGGACTTTTTACAGATTTATTAAAAAAAAAGAAAAACTGAAATATCACACAGCCATAAGTATTCAGACCCTTTGCTCAGTATTTAGTAGAAGCGTCCTTTTGTGCTAATACAGCCATGAGTCGTTTTGGGAATGATGCAACAAGTTTTTCACACCTGGATTTGGGGATCATCTGCCATTCCTCCTTGCAGATCCTCTCCAGTTCTGTCAGGTTGGATGGTGGACGTTGGTGGGCAGCCATTTTCAGGTCTCTCCAGAGATGCTCAATTGGGTTTAAGTCAGGGCTCTGGCTGGGCCATTCAAAAACAATCACGGAGTTGTTCTTAAGCCACTCCTTCAGTATTTTAGCTGTGTGCTGAGGGTCATTGTCTTGTTAGACGGTGAACCTTCGGCCCAGTCTGAGGTCCTGAGCACTCTGGAGAAGGTTTTCGTCCAGGATATCCCTGTACTTGGCCGCATTCATCTCTCCTTCGATTGCAACCAGACGTCCTGTCCCCGCAGCTGAAAAACATCCCCCACAGCATGCTGCTGCCACCACCATGCTTCACTGTTGGGATTGTATATTGGATTGTATAGGTGATGACCAGTGCCTGGTTTTCGCCACACATACCACTTAGAGTTAAGGCCAAAAAGTTCTATCTTAGTCTCATCAGACCAGATAATCTTATTTCTCAGCATCTTGGAGTCCTTCGGGTGTTTTTTTTTTTTTTTTTTGAAAACTCCATGCAGGCTTTCATGTGTCTTGCACTGAGGAGAGGCTTCCGTCGGGCCACTCTGCCATAAAGCCCCGACTGGTGGAGGGCTGCAGTGGTGGTTGACTTTCTAGAACTTTCTCCCATCTCCCGACTGCATCTCTGGAGCTCAGCCACAGTGAGCTTTGGGTTCTTCTTTACCTCTCTCACCAAGGCTCTTCTCACCCAATTGCTCAGTTTGGGCGGACGGGAAGGTCAAGAAAGTGTTCTGGTCATCCAAAACGTCTTCCATTTCAGGATTATGGAGGCCACTGTGCTCTTAGGAACCTTAAGTACAGCAGTTTCTTTTTTGTAACCATGGCCAGATCTGTGCCTTGCCACAATTCTGTCTCTGAGCTCACCAGGCAGTTCCTCATGATTCTCCTTTGCTCTGACATGCACTGTGAACTGTAAGGTCTTATGTAGACACCTTATAGGGTGTGGCTTTCCTAATCAAGTCCAAGTATAATCAAACACAGCTGGACCCCAATGAAGGTGTAGAACCATCTCAAGGATGATCAGAAGAAATGGGACAGCAACCAAGTTAAATATAGGAGTGGAGTAGGAGTATTCATTGGTCCAAAAAGTGGACCAATGAAGCCAAGATGGAACTTCAAAGCTGTTTAGACTGCACAGACTGGAGTGTCTTTGAAAATTCAGCTGGCAGCCTGGATGAATATACGGACACTGTCACATCCTATATCAGTTTCTGTGAAGAGGTTTGTGGACCAACAAAATCCTTTCGCACATTCAACAACAACAATCAAACGCTCCACCATCATTCCAGTCCCCAAAAAACCTGCAATCTCGGGTCTGAATGACTACAGGCCTGTCGCTTTGACATCTGTGGTCATGAAGGCATTTGAACGTCTCGTGCTGGACCACCTCAAGAGTGTCACAGGTCCCCTGCTGGACCCCCTGCAGTTTGCCTACCAAGCAAACAGGTCTGCGGATGATGCAGTCAGTGGGACTGCACTTCATCCTAGAACAACTCGACAGTGCAGGGACCTACGCGAGGATCCTGTTCGTGGACTTCAGCTCAGCGTTCAACACCATCATCCCTGAACTCCTTTCAACCAAGCTTCTCCAGCTCAGCGTCTCACCTGCCATCTGCCAGTGGATTTACAGCTTTCTGACGGGCAGGTCACAGCAGGTCAGGGTGGGGGAGGCCACCTCATCCACATGCAGCATCAGCACTGGGGCGCCCCAAGGTTGTGTCCTCTCTCCGCTGCTCTTCTCTCTCTACACGAACGACTGCACCTCAGCGAACCCGACTGTCAAACTCCTGAAGTTTACAGATGACACCACTGTCATCGGCCTCATCAAGGACGGTGACGAGTCTGCATATCGACAGGAAGCGGAGCGGCTGGAGGTCTGGTGCGGCCGACACAACCTGGAGCTTAACACGCTCAAGACTGTAGAGATGATCGTGGACTTCAGGAGGCATCCTTCGCCACAGCTGCCCCTCAGGTTGTCCAGCTGCCTTGTGTCAACCGTCGAGACCTTCAAGTTCCTGGGAATTACAATCTCTCAGGACCTGAAGTGGGCGACCAACATCGACTCCGTCCTCAAAAAGGCCCAGCAGAGGATGTACTTCCTGCGGCTTCTGAGAAAGCACGGCCTGCCACCGGAGCTGCTGAGACAGTTCTACACAGCGGTCATCGAATCGGTCCTGTGTTCTTCCATCACAGTCTGGTTTGGTGCTGCTACAAAAAAGGACAGACTCCGACTGCAACGGACAATCAAAACTGCTGAAAGGATTGTCGGTACCCCCCTACCCACCATTGAGGACTTGCACGCTGCCAGAACTAAGACAAGGGCGTGCAAAATCCACTCGGACCCTCCGCGCCCCGGTCACCGGCTCTTCCGGCTCCTTCCCTCAGGTAGGCGCTACCGATTAATGCAAACTAGAACTAGTAGACATTCCAACAGCTTCTTCCCTCTTGCGATCAACTTCTTAAACACCTAACCTATAATTCCATTACAACAAGGTGGCAATTTTTTGACTTGGGATCGTTGTCATATTTCTGTGGGGCCAATTATGTATGACTCGTGCACTCACTGTAGTTGTCTCGCCATGCTGCACTATTTGCATATACTGGCCACTCATGCCAGAGTAGCATCTGCTCCATTTGCACACTGATTGAGGAGTATCTGTAACATTTGCACAACCGACATTGTCCCAGATGATCGCACTACTCGTCACTTTAAACCGCATACACTCCTTGAAGTCTCGGCGCCCTTTGCACAATGGTCATTGCACCGGACTATTGCAATATTAGTCATTCGAACTGCTCTAAGTGCTAGAGGACTCTGCATCTTTTTGAACAATTGTTTTTTTGTCAATGTCTTTATGTCTCCAAGGTGTTCTGTAAATTGACTGTCTGTTGTACTAGAGCGGCTCCAACTACCGGAGACAAATTCCTTGTGTGTTTTGGACATACTTGGCAAATAAAGATGATTCTGATTCTGACACAGCAAATGGTCTGAATACTTATGGCTGTGCGATATTTAATTTTTTTTTAATAAATCTGCAAAACATTTAACAATTCTGTTTTTTTCTGTCAATATAGAATGCTGCGTGTACATTGAGGAAAAAAATGAACTTAAATGACTTTAGCAAAGGACTGCAATACAACAAAGAGTGAAAAAAATGAAGGGGGTCTGAATACTTTCCGTACCCACTGTAATACCATTTATCTTGCTGTCTGCTATTGTGTGAATGCAAAGTCATATCCTCATCATATTAAGCAAGAGGAGAGAAATCCAATCTCTCCAAAAATGTCATTAGGATCTTCAGAAAACAAGGAGATTCAGTGGGGCCACGTCTTTACCGTTATTTTGATCAAATTAGATGATAACGACCCATATATAACGTGAGCATTTGTTGAGATTTTAAAGATGCTGCCATGCGCTTCGGGATCAACGCGTTACAGCAAAGCTCGAGTAATACCCGCAACTGTCACAGAGAGAACATGATGGGCGAGGCCAGACCATTTGTCCACTTAAATTGCTGCCGAGACAAGGCCATTTTGGCGCTGCGCTGTATGATCTGCTCCGAGGGGAGCGTCATCAAAACGCCGAAATACTCGTCTTGTTCGGTCGGGTCCTCCCGGGAGAGGAGAATAGCGCAAATGTCCACAATATCAGATTGGGGGGGGAGGCGGGGGAATGAAGAGTGGGGGTTGTCAGTGGAAATAGGTCTCTGCCATCTCTGGGTTCATTGCTCTGAGTTAGACGAAAGCGAGACGCGTTTGACTGAAAGCCGTACCTTATGAGACACTTTAAGGTCAAGGCAGTTTGTTGTCACAAGCTCTTTGAAAAGTCAGGAACATTTCTGCTCGACAGGTGAGTTGATGACCTCTTTTTGATTTGTGTTTGATTGCACATTCTGAAACCATTAAAACTTCAAACTGTTAACATTTAGCGCTCCAGTAACGCTCTATTACAAATACGTCTTGCTAATAGTGTAGCAGACGTGGGTCACGCTAGCTTGTTCAGGCTCGTTAGTTCGTTTCAAAACTGCAAACTCTGCTTTTAATGTTAATCATCAACTAAAATGTGTGAATTTGAGAAAATTCTCCTACTTCCTGAACTGGATAAAGTCCTAAAAATCCTTCTTGAGGATTATTATGTAACGAGAATCAACAATGCTTTTAAGTTGCCGTAGGAGCACTAAAAGAACTAGTAGTGGTCGTATTAAACTACAAACTAAAAATCTGAATGTCTCGACAGCAAAAAATTAATTTCCGAAAAACACATCTCCAAAGTCGCACGAAACTTCAGAAGTTCAAGTCAATGCATGACGTCACTCGTTTTGCCAATTTTCTTTCGGAATCTGTATGTGTTCGCCGTCGTAAAAATGTGGCTCATCCATCCTAAACGAGTTGCATACTATTCGCACATCGGGTTTAAACGGGATCAAAAATAGCAGTGCCAGCACAGTATCATGAGCGTTAATGCTGGATGGGAGACAAGCGCGCACCTTGGCAACAGCTTGCCGAGCTGCTTCCAAACACAATTTCACCGAGACGAACGGCCATTAAGGCTGACATTTGCTCAAGCACACACTTGGCGTGAAAATCAACGCAATTACATGATATTGTTGTGGGTTTTTTTTTTTTTGGGTGGGGGTGAATCCCCCCCCCCAAATCTGGCTGACAGTTCAATTTTCTGTGCAAAGCTTTCATTTGGCGCACTCTCTGTCCATATTGGGAACGCAACTCTTCCAAGGACATTTGGCATCCACAGTAAAAAGGCCTGATGTTCAATGTGTACATGCACTATCGCAAAACAAACCCAAAAAAAAAATAACAGCAAAACTACCCATTTTAAAGGAAGAATTGTAATAAAAGGTGATGAGAAATTAGATTGAACAACTCATCACACAACAAAGCACAAAACCGAAAATATACTAAATATGTGGCACTATACAAAAACATTTTCCTGAAAACAAGTGCGGCGCGGCAGCATTATTTACTTTAAAAAAAGTACATGCAGAGTTCATCCTTAATCTAGAGGACTTTCACAGCACTTTAGATCAAACTTCAGAGGTTTCTGCCCCCAAAAACTTCTGTGGTGACGTTATGATGTTTTTTTTTGGGGTGGGGGGGGGGGCTAATTTGGCTGAAATATGCGATGAAAAAATATTTTCGTTGAAGAAATGCATCAACGTCAGCGCTGGCAAACATATCGGGCAAAGTGTATCGATTGAGGATTGCGCTTGAGGTAATTGCTTCAGGTCAATGGAGTGTTTTCTTGCTTGATTAAGGGAGAGAACAACTTCACTCAATGGAAATGATTGAGCACGCCTGCCGCCAGCGATGACATTTCCAAACAATGCGGGGAAACATTCCAGATCAAATGGTTTTTTTTGAGTGGTTCCTGCCCTTTAGCATGTTCCGCCACTTGTTTATTTTTCTTCATGTGGCTCACCGAGTGTCCATAAGTCCACTGAATTTTGTTTTTCAGATGGTCGACTTGAAGGTATGGCGGTATGGGGGCAAGCAGAGTGATAAACTACTCAAAATGACACGGAGAAAGGGCCGGCTCGCTATTGGCAGTTGATCCGCTTTGGCCGATTTTCGTTTTTAACACGTTAACTCAATACAACATTGGCCAACGATAATGACAAAACAAACAAAGAAAATCAGTCAATAAAAAAAAAAGGGCTAATATTGGCCGATTAAAGATGAAACAAATACTGAAGGACAAAATATTGTAAAGCAGTCAATTGTTCTGCTTGTAATTCATATCTTGACTGTTGTAAGTGTTAAGGGACCAAAAAATACGTTATGTTATTCATTATATATTTTTTAAACTCATCGGCCGATTAATCGGTTATCGTAATTTTATCTGCCAAATATCGGAATCGGCATCGGCCAGCTTATGTGTGCAAAAAAAAAAAAGCACTCCATAATATTTGACTAAAAACAGAGTCATAACATAATTAAATAGAATGTAAAGAATTAAACAGTTTATGGATCTTGATGAATCAATCGCGGCTCCTTCTATACCATAGATATAACCATATACAATATAACCAGAAATATACTCCCAAAACACTAGCATTTCCAATTCATCTTCCAATAATACTCTTGAAAAATAAGATGATTGTGTTTTGAAAACTCATACTATCTGTAACTTCTGCTAACAACCCATGCTAAAGCTCCTCCCTCAACATACAAAGACCTTCACACAGTCAAGATGTATCACTTCAATGTACTTCCATGACACCAATTACTACTTTCCTATTAGCCTGGGTTTTGGCACCATCTTGGGGTGAAACAGACAGAAGACAAAAAAAAAAATCCTAATAGGTTAAAAATAAGCACATTTTGCTGTTCATGTACTATGCATTCCAAGATGCATTTGAATTTAAAAACACATTGTGTCCAATATTTAACGAGCCTTGCTCCTTCTCTTCTATGACATTTAATGCGAGCTCTGCTATTTCAACGTGTCGTTTCCTGGCTTCAGTTCATGTAATTGTCGTAAAATTTTGTTGGCGATTTATCACGCTCTAAAAATATGAAGTCTGCGGCGAGAGCACCATAACTCACGTCCGCCCCGGACGAGATTGGCCGTTGCTTCCCGACGCCGACGCTCGTATTTCTTCATGGTCGCGCGCCATCATTTTTACTGCCGTGTTTTCAAAGTTGCCGCGTCGTCGCCAGAGCTAATCGCAACAAGCAGTTTTCATTGCAACAATCATTGAAATGCATTTGCGAGCCATCTCGACCAATCAAAAGCCTCGACTGCTGTTATGAACTGACTGAAATTAAGACTAACGAGAATTAAATAATGTCAACGAAAAAGTATTACTCAATAAAATAATTCAGCATAATGTGAGATGCATTTTTGTCCCTAAATGTTTATAAAAAAATTAAAATTATATATATATATATATATATATATATATATATATATATATATATATATATATATATATATTAGGGCTGGGGGGGGTAAATCGCCAAACTCGGCTAAGGTGACTCCCAAAATAGGTTGATGCAGAATTTCTTCCATGAAGCTCCGCCAGGACCCAAAAAAAAAAAAAAGAAAAGGAAAAAAAAGTTCTGTCTGGAACCAGGGATGCACCACCGGAACCAATGTTTCAAGCGGACATTTATTGGAGACGGACGCAGAGATGGGCCACTGATAAACTTTGCCTTAAACGACAGAGGAGCGTCTGGAAGTGATTTTTAAGACACTATTAGATGTGTAATGTACAATGTACATATGATGTATGAGTAAGCGCAACGGTAGTTACCATCTTTTTTCATCCAGGCATCCATTTTCTGTACCGCTTTATCCTCACTACACCCTGAACTGCTCGCCAGGATAGAAGTCCAGGCCTCATAATTGAGAATAAAATGCATGTTGGTGTTTAGAAAAATATATGTATATATATATTTATATATGAGCTCATTTCAACTTACCACTTATGTAATAATAACTCGATCCCGCATCCTGATGTCATGTTTCTGTTGAAAGGACGCAGATTGGGAAGAGGAAAGGTCAAGACAAGAATGGCTTGCAAAAGCTTGGACCTCATGTAAGCCATCGATGTAAAGGAGGCCAGCTTACATTGTCCACTAGATAAATGTACGCTCGCGCACGTTTGAACATTCCGCTGGCCCTGCCGCCACGCTATCGCCCGCTTCCATCTGCAATATGCTGATTCTATCATAATAAAGAAAATTGGCTGGATCCCAGAGGAGACGAGCCCTAATAGAAAATAATTCTGCCCTTGAAATACTCTAGGGTGGTGGTGGGGGCAGTGGGGGGGCTTTGATGAGATGATGCTATCTTTATTTAGACTCGGGCACCTGGGGCCGCGACCATGTGTTCATATATTTAATTAAAATAACATTGCCTGCGTGGACAAAAGGCTGCTTATCACATCAAAAGTGTTCACCCTGGCTTTCTTTTTTTACCCCCCTTTCCTCTTAATTCAAAAGATTATCTTTGTTGATTGGCGATAGACGGACGGCGGCGCACAAAGACTCCGGCGACTCGTCGGACCGCTAGTTGGATGTCCTCGCGCTCAAACCATCGGCGACTCAGATGCCACGAAAACCAACCTTAATGACAATTCTATTGTTGCGAGATAAACACCTTTATTTTCGTGAAAATACGTCTTTTTCCGAAAACAAATCCAACTTTATTGTTGGAAATGTATGACTTTTACAACAAAAAAAATACCCCTTTATTCTTGAAAGGGTTTTTTTTCCCCCCAAAAAATACTATTCTTAATGTGAGATGCATCTTTTATTTGTCCGTAGATGTGTACAAAATGTATGATTAAAACAAACTAAATGATGAACAAGAATTTAAAACACTACCGTATATTTGAAAGATTCTATCCCACGAATAGCGAAAATCCGCGAAAATAATTGACGTCCGTTATAATTGCCATGAAAAGAGAAAAATTTAAAAATATGTCAGTATGCTAGGGATCAGGTAAAAAAATACAAATTTAAGCGGGTGATTGGGTAAAAATCAAACAAACAAACAGGGGTTTCTGTGAATAACGGGGTTAGGTTTAATTTTTTTTTTTAAGGAATAGATCAATTTACGAATGCTGAATCGCTAATATGTGAGGGTCCACTGTAATTAAAACTATATTTACTTAAACAACGACTTCCCATTGCACACTGATCAAAACCAAGCTAAATAAAAACTTTATTCTGCCACCATGTTTTATATTTTCAAATATGACTTTATTCTCTTAAAAATGTCTGTTTCCGGAAAAAAAACTACTTTATTCTTGTAAATTTATTACTTTTCCCCCCCTGAACAATTATGACTTCATTCTGTACATGAAACCTTTTTCACTTAAAAATGACGATGTTATTATCGTAAATTTGAGACTTTTAGCTGGATGATTTTTTTTCCAGATAGGAACCAACAAAAATTGTGACTATTTAAATTTGTCATGCAAAATAGTAGCTTTTTAAAACGTATTTCATTATATTACATATTATGTGTACGTCTTACATTCTTTTCATTGTTATTCTTTTTAAATTTTGCTCTTTATCATTTTCTATTTATTATTATTACTTTTATTTTATACATTGAGGGTCGCCAAAATGCATCACATTGGTGTCAACAAATAAGCTTTTCTTTTTTCTTGCAAAACTATGACTTTTTTTTGTCTGAAAATCGAGACTTCCAACTCTTAAAAAACAGCCTTGTTAATTATGACCTTTTTACCTTCTCCAAAAGCGCAACAACCAAAATTGCGACCTTACAAAATGCATTGCCTTTTTTCGCTTAATGATGAATAAAATAAAAAAATCAATTAAATAATACAAATAAAATAATTTAAAAACATTTTGACGGCTTAGTAACCCAATTCTTACATGAGTGTTCTGCCCGAGTGTGTGTGTCCTTCGTTGCGTATTGTTTTCTGTGACCTTGTGAGAAAAACTTCACTGCTCTACCTCCAATCAATGTTATCCTGCCCAAAATAAATAAATAAAAGAACACTTATTTAATGTTTTTTTTTTTTTTCAGGTTGTCCCAATTCACAAAGGGCAAGATGACATTGATTCACCTTTCATTTGGAATTCTGCCTGATATTCACAGCTATTGATTTTTTTTTTTTTTTTCCCCCCGGCCCCCCACCACAGACAGTATGACATGTGTCATTACATTTCTGCTCCAGTGTGGCCTCATAACAAGCAGGTGTTGCTGTAGATAACTGCTCCAATTGAACCACGATAATGGCTGCTGCATACATTCCCCCCCCCACCCCCCCCGTCAACTCATTGTCAAGGAAATAAAGCAAAATTCATAATTATTTGAATTGTTGTCGTTGGCAAAAGCACTATATAAATAATAATAAAAAATAATGATCATGAACACAATTTAATAATAGCAATGAAAACAATGTAAAAAGATATATATGTAATATGATCAAATATATATTAAAAAGCTACTATTTTGCCTGACACGTTCAAATAAAGTCGCAATTTATGTTGGTTTCTATCTGCATTTTCACGAAGAGATTTGCACATTTTTCGAGCCAAAAGACTCAAATTTACGACAATAAAATCGTCAATTTTCAGTGAAAAAGTTTTCTTGTAAAGAATGAAGTAATGTAAAGAAATTAACTGGTTTTATAAAGTGTAACTACTGTACGTACTATAGTATTCATGTGTTGTATTTATGCTGCATTCCCCACCAACAAAACAGCCAAATTAAAAAATTATCTAATCCAAGGGTGTCAAACTTTTTTTTTTTTTTTTTTTTTGCAGGCCACAACATAGTTGTTTTTCCTCAGAGGGCCATGATGACCGTGAACATATAAATGTATGATCGTCTCATATTGTTACATATAGACAACAAATTGATTGAAAACTAGTTCTGAAATCAGAAGACACTAAACAACAATTATTCAATTGATTCTAAAGGGGGGGATGGGTAACAAACAAATGCTTGCAATATCTCAAATTTATTAAAAGTAAAGACAAGTTGAATTTTGGTGTTGTACCAAGAAACATTAATTCATTGCACATAATTTGCTTTCGCGGGCCACATAAAATGATGTGGTGTCCCGGCTCTGAGTTTGAGTTTGACACCGGGGAATCCTGGGTTTGCTATGATATGAAAAACTTTTGGCTCAGGGACAATACATTATTGCCTTTGTAGCAAAGTCTTTGGCACTTCACAAACTCACCCAGGAGGTGACCATTTTCCATATTTGTGCCTAAGTGTGGCGAGGAAATAGCCTCTAGGGGGCGCTGTGGCTAAGAGGTGAGCTAAACAAGTGTCGTCAGGAAAAAAAGAAGAAGCAAGCATGAGTCAGCAGTTCAATGTAGCTAAAGCTATTAGCTATTACTGTGTAAACGCTTCAATGCCAAACTGTGACGTTTCGGAATTATTAGTATTACGTATTGCGTGACTTCACTTAATGTTCACAGTGTTGCACCTCACATAATGACTTCATATGCAAATAAACGTCATTACTCACGTAATAGCATTCTCAGTGGGTTCTTCAGCTAGCATTGAAGCTCGCAGGCAGACTGGCTTGAAAAAAAAAAACCTGTCAAAAAATATAAACATATAAGCGAGCTAACACAGTATGAGTGTCCTACGGTCCTTTTTGAAAGCTTAATCTACGCAGCCAATTTGACGTTTGCAAAAAAAACAAAAACAAAACAAAAAACACACTTCCACAGCAGGTGTTAGCAGTGTTGCTAACGAAGGGTTGCCGCGTTCCATTAAACTTCCTGCACTCTGCATGCGTACAGAAACGTATTTTAAGAACTTTTTTTTGGGGGGGGGGGGGGGGGGGTCGAATTTCAATGGAAATTTTGATCTTATCATACTTCAAAAATAAATTCACGATTTAAACAAAATATATATATTTTTTAATTATTGTATATAACAAAGTTGCATTGGGGCCAATGAGGGATGGCTGCGTTCCATTTAGCTTGCAAGCTTGCTGTTGCGCTGCCTTTGAAGCCTACAGAAACTGATTTTATTTGTTTTGTGGTATTCGAAACTAAACCAGACTAAACTAATTATGCATTAAAAGCTAAGTGAAATAATCTTTTTTTCATTTACTTTCACTTAACACTATTGAATAAGTATCACAAATATTTCTCTCAATGGTATTGTTGAAAAAAAATGTATACTCACCTCAAGCTAAGTGAACGTCCACTTTATTTGTAAACAAATAAAAGACAAAAAAAAAAAAACATCTTTTTTTTTTAACACTCCAAAAGCTTTTTCTTTAATAAGTACAACAGCCATTATTGTACAAGAAGTGCCTAAGTGCTCATCAGTGCTCCCGTTTTTCTACTCCCCACACCATGAACGTTTTTCTGTGGGACACCTCCTTGACAACCACTGGAACAGAAATCTGCTATCTACACTGAAAAGGAGGGGGGGAAACAAAAGTAGACCTGAAAACAAAGACGTTGCACAAATTACGTAATGTTCTTTGTTTGTTTTTTACGTGTGTGTGACAAAAGAACAGGGGAACAAAAATTGCTCACACGTACAACAGAGACACGGGGTCGGTCGTCCGAAACAAAAGCTTAGCTAGTTATCTGTACATTTACATAGAATCATTTTTTTCCTCCCTTTTATTACTTGACAAAGTAAAGAGCAGCTACGCGTTCACATTATTTTTTTGTTTGTTTGTTTGCTTTTACTTCTTCAGCAAACCAAATGTGCCAAATAAATCCTTGGGGGGGGGAACTTCAATGTGTATCATAAAATAGTCTCTTGTCTATAGTTTGGATTTGTTTGGGTCTGACTACATCCTTTTTAGGTTTTCACACAGAACGCGGGAGCGGGAGGTCAAACGTCTTTAGCTGGCCCCTCCCTTTGTCGCAGTTCTCCCGCAACGGTAGTCTCGGAGACACGGCACTAAAAACAAAGTGCCGACGACTGATGGAGGAAAAAAAAACGGTGAGACCTCGCAGGGGGTCTACAGGCTGGTCACCAGGTGGGAGGGCTCCTGGAGGGGCTCCGCCGGGGACAGGTCGTCCTTGTTCGGGGGCACGATGAAGCCGTCGCTGCTTCCGCGTCCCAGCTGGTAGTAGGAGTGCAGCTGGTGGAGGTGGTTCCCGGAGCCCAGATTGGGCATGCTCTTGTAGTACACGTCGTCCGAGCTGGCCCCGGGACTCTTGGCCTCACCCCCGTCCTTGGGGCCTGCGGGGAGACCCGGGAGCATGGGCATGCTGGTGTACAGCGAGTCTCTCTGGCGGTGAGCGGGCGGCGGCGGCGAGCCCTCGTCCTCCTCGGTGTGCTCGTCGTTAAGCAGGGGGAAGAAGCTCTCGCTGTTCTCCTGCGGGATCCGCCGCCGGGACGACGAGGTCGGGGCGGCCGAGTAGGGGCGGTGGGGCAGCGGGAGGGGCGGCGGAGGCGGCTGGTGCAAGCGCTTGATGGAGCGGTCGAACGAGCGGTCCGACGGGAGTAGCGCTCTCTGAGGCAAGAGCGGCACGTCGGACTCCAAGCCCAGGCCATCGTCGGGGTGGGCGCCGAAGGTGACGTGCTCGGAGTTGACGCCCACGGCCGCCCGCAGTCCCAACGCGTACCCGCTCTCCTTGGACCCGTTGCTGACGTTGTTCACCAACTTGTTGACCAGGTTGCGGTTGTGCTCCGCCGAATTGTTCAGGTATGACGGGATGTAATTGGAGGCCAACTCTTTGAGGATCTTCTTCTCCAGGGTGGTCTCCTTGTGATTGTAGCCCCGCTCGATGATCTGGACGCAGTCGCTCATGTAGTCGACGCTGGCGATGCTGTAGCCGTGGTTACCATTCAGTGGTAGTGTATCCATGACACTTGTATCCCGGGCATTGTTCAGAATTCCCTCTGGAATGACAGGCGAAAACGGCCGTGTTAAAGGCTGATGGCACGTAATTGCCGCGCAAATAACACCGCAGCGCTTTTAGTCTGAAATCGGTGCTGACCCAAAGATCTTTTTGTACATAATGCCTTCCACAATTGGTTAGAGTGCACTTTTGCAAACAAGGAGGCGACACAAAACACGGTTATATCTATTAAAACCTTATATTGCTACTCAGTCGTAGACAATGGAACCTCTAATGTTGGAGAATGGACCAAACTGTTGCCTCGAAAGAAAGTTTTCGAGGTTATGGATGAAACATTGGAGATACGTGCTTTTTGGGGGGAGAAAAACCCTTGCAGATACAGATATTGGGGAGTGGAAAAGGGTTGAAAATTGGAGAGCATGCGTTTTATTGGAGAGAAAATTGTCAATTTTTTTTTTTTTTTTATTGGGGAAAAACATGCCGAAAATTGGAGACAATGATTTTTGTCGGAGGAAAACTTACATGCGCTCCCCTCTGAAGAAAAACATGCACAATTTGGGGATACAAGCTTTTTACTGAGAAAATATGTGTATGAAAATTGGAGATTCATTATTTTCATTGGGAAAGAAAAAAAAAAAGTACGATAACTGGACATGGTTTTCATTGCGGGGAAATTGGAGATACATGATTTCCATTAAATAAAAAATTAAACACTACATTTTGAGACGCATGCTTTTCATTGGAGGAAAATGCAAAATTTAGACACACGTTGTTTTGGACGACATCATGAAAAAAAAAAAAAAAATTGGAGATACAGACATGCTTTGTGCATACATAAGGAAATACATGCTTTTAATTAATGAAAAGAAATGTGTTTACGTTGGGCACAGCTTGACCGAAAAAGATAAATATAACTTTTCTTTGCTTTCTATGGGAACTTTTGAATCTAAATGCGAACCACAGAAGTTCCACTGCATTTGAACCCTATCGTCAAATTACATTTGAATGGATGGGAAACACAGATATTCGCACAAAGCTCAAGCACAGCACAACAGCACAAACCACAAACAAATGAAAGAACTAAAATATAAAAAATAAAAAAGTGATAAATCAATCTGGATCCAGCCATATTGTCCCGTAGGAGCATTTTAATAGCATTGTTAGTTACAATACAAAGTGCACGAACAAAGGCGACTGTTCAATATCCAGCCCCCATAAAATGCAAGTCAATTCGTATTGATGTCTCTTTTTAAACGTCGGACCGTGTTGAAACGGCGACTGTTTTTGAAATGTGCCAATGTGCGTTGTGCGATTATTGTGAGAAAAAGAGAGAAAAAAAAAAAAAAAAAAAAAAAAGGGCCTTTGTTGCGTGACTTTGTCAGCACGGAGTGAGAAGGAAGTAAAAGCCAAAGTCAATTACATTTGGTATGCAATGTTTAGTTTGACTCCCATACTTGTCTCTCTGTAGGGCTCTTAAAGGGACAGCATGAAGGGAAGAAGAGCAGAAAATAAGCAAAACAGTGAACGCTCCAATCGAAATGCACACACCCCAAACAAATAATAGCAGCAACAACGATGCTATGCTAATGCTAACCCAACACGAGAGGTGTCCTGGCCATTTTAGGCAGCAAAAATCAGTGTATTGCAATGGCAATGAAGCTATTCTGTTCACATGCAGTATCATAAACAACTGGATATGGGTCATTTTCCTATAATTTGGTCAATAACGGTAAAGACGTCTTCTTCTTACCACTGGAGGGAACCTCATTATGTTGTTGCAATACACCAGAGGGATCTGTTGATCACAAGTGCATGCGGCAGCCAATTTGCATTCTCACAATCGCAGACAGCAAAATCGATGCCGTTTAGTGCTGTTGTTATCATCAGATATGTATGGATTTGTGAAAGAGTCAGAACAATTGCGTGTCTTGACCGTTATTATCGATGTATAAAGACAAGAGTGTAATGAGTAGTTAGGATCAGTTATGCACTTACACAGAATTTGAAGGGCAACACATGTAAATTGTGCAACTCTCATGACTCTCTTTGTCGTTACCGTTATGCCCAATGGTATTTCCGTGGTCCGGCGCCACTTCGCACTGTCAAGAGGTTCTATTAACGAAGCTGTGGCAAAATTTAAGCCGATATCATTGTTGATGGTCACATTCAAGTTAAAGAAATCTTCTTGTTCGGATTACATTTGGATTGGACGGCCATAAAATGGCGGTTTTTAACTTTTTGAAAACAGGACTTCAAGCATGGCTGTTTCAGCATGGGAGACATTTTTACACATAGAAAACGAAGACGGCATAAAAAAAAATGAACTTGATAATTTGGAATTTTTTTTAACGTGTCTTTAGCATTATGAATTACATTTTGTGAAAATGACCCAGATTCATGCTTTTCGTTGCTATGCTAGTGCTAACACAACATGAGAGGTGTCCTCACTGGCAGACTGCAAAAGCTGCGCATAGCAATAGCAATAAAGGTATTTTCCTCATATACGGTATCGTAAACAATTGGAGATACATGCTTTTCGTTGGACACCAATGCTATGCTAGCGCTAACACAACATCGTTCACGTGCGCCATCATAAACAATAGCCAGAATCCAAACCGGTAAACATCTGGAGCAGTGTAGAAAGTTAGTGCTCATTTAAGTTTATTCAGCTTGTTTTTGTTTGTTTGTCTGTGGGGGTGATGGAGACACACTGCTCCAGCTCAAAGAATGAAGAGAAGCTAGCACACCTTGCGCGTTGTACATGCCCAGAGGGTTGTTATAGACTGCCGACTCCCCGAGCAATGTATTATACGGATTGTTAGTGCCATGAGGACGTAGGAGTGCATTAGGTATAAGATGGTTAGCCATTGCCCCTGCAGCAGCCAGAGAAGACAGAGTAGGACAGCAAAAGGGGGAGGGGGAGGGGGGGGGGCAGGAACAGGTATAGGTGGGTGGATAAATTGAGACAGAGCGGGAGAAAGAGAGAGAAAACACATATCAGTTGGGCAGATGTAGCCGAAAGCCATTAACATCCAAATGATCACATGATCATTAATTGTGTGGGTGTGGGGGGGGGGGGGGGGGGGGGGGGAACGACTGGACTGACAAAAGCTAACGCAACTGATGAAACCCAAGCGCTAATGTTAGCCATTAGTGCATCCATGCAGCAAAAAGAGCGGAGGGCGCAGTTACGGAATGTGCTAATGTGATTTTTTTTTTTTTTTTTTTTTTTTTTCCGACGCGTAATGGGACAAAATGCTCATCACGATCATCGGTATGAACGCAAGTTAACATTGGCTCGGATAGAAATGTTCAATTTTGTGCCTTTGGAGCATTTTCTACCCTCCTACCGAGTCACTAATTTGAATATGCTCGCATTTGATTGGAGGAAATTGCGCAACAATTTGGAGCTACATGTTTTTCATCACATGTAAGCTTAACAATGTAGATACAGGGTACAATTTTTCATTCATTTGCATTTGAATTACCAATAGATGCACCAAGATGTCGGCAAAGTCCAACTTTTTGTCTACATGAAGCTCCTCAACTGACTTTAACATAGTTCCGTGGCACCAAGATAGCGATAAAAGATTTAAACCCATAAAATTCTTGAATAAGCAGTGATAAAGCACCAAAAAGCATTTTTGGGGTTGGTTCTCGAAGAAAAAAATAAAATAAAATGTGGAGGTCCACTGCACACTCAAAATCTGAAAAAAATGAAATGCAACGTACCGAATCTGCAATAGGTGAACCGCGATATAGCTAGGGAACATTACATGGTTTTCAGTGCGTAAAAAAGATGGAAAATTGAATTTGAGGGGAAACAAAATGGCCAAAAAAAAAACATGACCGCAATTGGGGACAAATGTGGACACAGATGCTTTTGAAACATGCTAAATTAAAATGTGTTCATTCCAAAAATACCTATGAAAGTATCTCTCTCGAAAAAAATGATTCCTTTGTTGAATTTAATTTCAAGGAAGCCAGGCAGCATCCCAGAAAGAATTGCGCTCACTGAAAAAGCGCCTTAATGAATAATTGCAGGCTTTCAGCTTTACTCACATTCAAAGTATTTATTAGTCTTGTTGATGTTTGTTTTGTTTCTTAAAAGCAGTCACCGCTTGACGCTCCCCCAAATTGCAGCGCGTTCAATAAACAGCACACCCGCTTCCTCCGTGACACATCCCGCATTTATCCTGTCTCATAAATTGGGCAAAGTCGAACGGGGCGACGCGTTTGAAACTCGGCGGTGACAGAACGCCGCCGCCGCCTTGCAGGACTTGTATGAAATTCCGTGAATAATTCAGATGTGGCTTTTATTTTTATGTAGGAGCCACGTTGACTGGTTAAAAGCTGTTGATGGCAGCATGAGCTGAGTGGCTAATTATTGAGGTCATACTCCTTAATCCAGGGGGGTCTCGAACTTTTTTGGGTCCAGGTATGAAAAAGTTGCTGATTTTCAAAAATCAAATCGTAACAAAAGGGAACAAATTCATATTCTATGGAGGAAGAAAAAAAAATCAAAAAGGTATGTTATGAGAATAAAGTCATTTGGCGAACTTGGCCAGGATAAAAAGTCATAAATGTACGGGAATGTCATTAAAGTCAAAGTTTCACGAGGGAAGAAAGTCGTATTTGAGCCACATTTGACTTGCCTCCCCACTGCTGGGAGTTTTTAAATCATTTCTTAATGATCATAAATTCTTAATTTCTCACAATGTTACATTTTATATTTCCTATCTCCTTTAATTTTATTTCGTTTTATATCAATTGAAAACCACTTTAGTCCACTGTTATTTTAAAATGTGCTCAATAAATAAGTTTAGATTGGATTGCAAAAATGCTAATTTATTCTTGTAATATTACACGATTTATTCTGGAAAATACACTTTTACAGTAAAAAAAACAAAGGGGCTATATTCTTGTAAAAATATGCCTTTTGTTGTCTAAAAACATGTACCTTTGTTCATGCAGGGATTTCAGATTTATAGGATGATATGTCACAAATCCTAAACAAGCTTTTAATTGGCACAAAGCTAAAGTAGGAGTTGTCATTGGATGATTATGTTTGTTTTATTTGCACTTGCATTGGTTTGTTTTCAGCCCTTTTTTATTTATTTTTTTACAATGCTACTTTAATAATGACTTATTGGAAATTATTTTGCAGATGCCCAAGCTATGGCTTGCGGACCACAGCTTGAGAAACGTTGCCTTAAATGCATTACAACTTTTTTTTTTTTTTTTTCTTTCCGAGCAGGATTTTCTCCCACGTTGACTTTTAGGTGGCAATTCAGCAGTTCTTAAATTTGGAATTAAGGCCCTTATTAATAATCCATGACGTGCATGACCCACACTTTGACAATAAAACATCACTTTTTCTCTAATCTAAACTGTTGGATACTTATATTACCGAGCACCAAAGACCAATGCAATGTCCAGGCGCCACCAAAAACCTCAGGAAAAAAGTCACACGAATACAGCCGTCGTGCATGATTAAACATTTGGAGATACAGTACGTGCTTTTGACTGGCTAAAAACCCCCCAAAAAATGCTGAACTTGGAGATACATGGTTTCCATTGGCTAAAAACTAATGTGCTTGTTCATGGATAAAATAAACAGAAAAATTTTGAAATGCTAAAAATGATCAATTTAGAAATACATGGTTAGCAAGTGAAAAAAAAAATGCTGCGTTTGTATACTATATACATGAGTGTCATTGGCTTAAAAACTAACAAACATGCTAAATTTAGATAAACGGTTTCAATGTAAAAGTAAAAAAAAAAAAAAAAGTGCTAAATTTGAAGATATGTGGTTTGCATTGGATAAAAACCAACAACAAAATGCAAAATTAGGCTTTTCATTGGATATAATCCAATTTAAAAATGCAAACATTTGGAGAATTTGGCGCTAAATAATTTTCATGGTTGAAAATTCATAACATTTACAAATAGAAGTCGAGCAAATACCTCTGTTGAGTGACGCCGAACTGTTGATGTCGCCGGTCATGAAAGACGACTCGGACTGTTTTCTGACCGTGTCGTTCCACATCCGGCGGATGCGACTCTGCGGAGACAACAGACAACGGCGTTTAAAAGAGTCGCGCCGCATCGTCGAATGACGCCACGCGTCCGCCGAGCCTCTGATCAAAGGCGGGACCATTCGCAGTCAGTCAATAATAAAGTCATCAGTCAGGCTTTCCGAATCGGCCTCTGGGGTGCGACGGCTCAATCCGAGACGGCGCGATCCGAGTTAATTATGCCCGAGTCCCATGGGCTGTTGCGCAAGCTCAGGGTCTCCCGCTATCCGACAACTCTGGATCCTGCGCCACAGGGGCTTGGGATTAGACATGTATCGGTGTCGGTGAGCTGGTGGGCAAATTTGAGTGTTAAAATCCTCTGGGTGTGCTCGGGCCCCGCGGAGAATCAAGTTCGAGTCATGCTTATAGTCAGAAAAAAAAACGATGGTTGGCGAGTCATGCCCTGATAATTGCTAGAAAAATTATACTAAGCATCCAGCAATTCTGCACCAACACGTTTCTGTTGAGTTCTACCAAACATATTAATAGCTAGATTATCCCTCTTTTTAAAATTATTTTAAATTACGGATGATATATATTGTGATGTTATAGTGATTCCCTGACATTGCCGGCGAAAAAACCTATATAATTTCTGGGGGATCAAACATAATAGCTGCGCCATTGCTAACAGGCAGAAACGAATGATGTGAGCGTGATGCCCTGGCTTTGCTGAAAAATCACACTATGAAGTAATTGTGTGTCAAAATCATGGTTTTAAATATACTTATTATTTTTTACCAAAAAAAAATAAAAATCATGTTGTTTGAAGAGGAGTTTTTTTTTTTTTTTTTTACCAATTTACCAAACGTGGCGTCTGATTGACAGAAACCATTGACGAAATAGTGACACCCTGGCGTTGCCTGAAAAATCACACGATTGGGTAATTGTGCATCCAAATCATGTTTTTAGATGATTCTTATTATTATTTTCACAAAACATAATAGCAGTGTTATGATCAATCATGGGCTGAATTAACAGCAACCAAATTAAAAAAAACTAAAATTTAAGTATTTCGTCTCATTTTTAGCAAACATAATAGCAGAACAGCGCTAATAGGCAGGAACTCATGGCGTGAGAGTGATGCCCTGGCATTGCCGGAAGTTGTTTTCTTCAGGGATGTTAAACTGCAACTGTGTTTTCCTCCGATTAAAAACGTGGCAACATGACAACCGCAATATGATTTGTGTCTTCTTTCATAAGGTGAGCTTGGCATCTTCTCCAGTGTTCCCATACCTGTCAGATCAAAACGCTGACGTCTCGTCAAAGCGGCGTGTATAATTAAAGGCGCTGATCTGCATGCTGAATCCAATCGTGGGTTTGCTTCCGTGTGCTCGATTCTAAGGACTATTTATAATTGAACGCCGGCTGCGAGTCCCATGCTTTTGGAAAATGGACATGGTGTTCCATTACAGCACATCGCGCAAATCATCCGATGCTCTGGCGGCGCCATGGGAGGAATGCGGGAACAATCGAGATGACAAGGAAAAATGTACCATATTCCATCTCTTCTGTGTTTCCCTAAAATCCATCCATCCATTTTCTGAGCCGCTTCTCCTCACAAAGGTTGCGGGCGTGCTGGAGCCTATCCCAGCTGTCATCGGGCAGGAGGCGGGGTACACCCCGAACTGCTTGCCAGCCAATCGCAGGGCACATACAAACAAACAACCTATCGCACTCACATTCACACCTACGGGCAATTTAGAGTAATCGATTTACCTACCATGCATGTTTTTGGGATGTGGGAGGAAACCGGAGTGCCCGGAGAAAACCCACGCAGGCACGGGGAGGACATGCAAACTCCACACAGGCGGGGCCGGGGATTGTACCCCGGTCCTCAGAACTGTGAGGCAGACGCTCTAACCTGTCGCCCACCGTGCCGCCTGTTTCCCTAAAATGTTATATTAAATAAAAATTATATTAAAAATGAACCCTTATGATTATTGATTGCATCTTTCACCTAGCAGGATGAATTATTGGAAAGTATCAGCACCAATTTTCGCCGGTGGGTAATTAGTCTTCTTTTAATAAACAGACAACAGCCGTAAAAAAAAATATATATATATATATTTATATAAAATACGCAATGAGGAACAACACATTGAAGAAAATCTATTGAAATTTTTTGTCAATTAAGTAAGAAATGAGTTAAAGATGTTACGATTCAATCAGAGGGGAAATGCACAAAATTGGACATTGGTCAATGGGCGGGGGAGGGGGTAGCAAAAATGCTTAGCAAAAACATTTTGAATAATAAATGAACAGTTATGATTGAAAATGATTTTGATTTTAGTTCTCTTGTCTTGGTTTATATTGATTTTCTTTTTGAAGCCAATAATGTTTTCACAGGGAAAATGGATGAATTTGCATATTTCCTGTTTAAATACTGTACATGGGCCAGAGGCAAAGTGCGGCAGCGAGCAGCCAGCCTCACCTCAGATTGCGCAATCCCTCACTCGAAAGCAGAGCTAGCACAGAGCAACAGCACTATTTATTGTTAAAATTACGGCACGACAACAGAGGGGCCTGTTGGGAAAGGCCTGTACTCCTATATAATGTTGTCGGACACTCAGTATGTACTCTAATTTGATATAGCCATGCTCTTCTAGTTAATATTTGCATTTATAGATAAAGCGCAGATAAAAGCACAAGGTGAGGCAGACGGTATTCTGCCTCACAAAGGCAGACTACCATTAGGCAAAAACAAGCAATTGCCTGGGGCCCCAAGATTTCTAGGCACTCTCAAACATCTTATTAAAAACGAATTAATAAAGTTTTCTTCTTCCAAGTCTCGGAAATAATTTCAATGGGGGAAAAAAAGGGTAGACAACCTGTGAACCAGCAGAGTACCGTCCAGGAGCACGAGACGCATTCCCCTTGGAACCGATGGAGCTTTCCAGACTTTTGCCACTGCAGCAGTGCGTACGGAGGCACTTGCCGTACTCTTTACGCACCTGAACAAAATAAGGGAAGACAAAAGTGACTGTTTTGTAGAAATGAGTGCCATGCAGCCGCTGGTAGAGCGCTCTACCTTCTTCTGCAGCACGCAGTGGAAGATGAAGATGAACATGCCCTGCAGCGAGTTGGAGATGGTGAAGAGGTAGGCCATGACCAGCGTGCTCTCGTTGACGTACATCAGCCCGAAGGCCCAGGTGAGGCCCAGCAGGCACAGCAACGCAATGGCCCCGATCACCCACGATCTTCAAACACAACCCATTTCCTCAAATTAAAAGTCAGGATTCCAAAGAGGGTAGCTGGATCTGGTCAAAATGTACACTTCTCACTATTTCGGGATATTGAGTTTTGGGGTGAAATTTCAGAACTAACGTGATATGCACTTTATCCTTTACAGGTGGACTTCATTTCACCTCTAAATTTTTGAAAGTGTAGGCCAAGGGAGCTTTAACCAACACCTCCAATCTCATTACATTGATTGGACTTGAGGTTGGCTGACTTCTGCTTCCAATTACCTTTTGACATTGTGAGACCAAGACGACACCAAACAATTGATCAACGGTACCCCGCCAGGGTGAGGCTTCAAACAGAATGTTCTCAGAAGGAAGTGTCATCAGCCGGTTGCAAAAGAGAGACTGGAAGAGTCACAGAAAGTCATACAAGTAGACGTTCTGGGAAATGTTCATGGACGAAACACGTGAAAGTTCCCCTTCAGTTCCTTGTCAAACAGCAAGTTGTGCAAAATGTACGGAAACATTCAACCGCTGGAGATTCAAAGGGTCAAATTAAGTTCACCTGTAAAGGTTAAAGTGCATGTTTGGTTCATGCTGAAATTATGCGCCAAAGGCCTGTATCCGAATTTTTAGTGAGTAGTTTTTCTTTCATTTGATGTACTTTGGAATTCTTGGTGTCGGGGCCCTGGAAAAAGGTACAAACAGTCACATTTGGGTCCAGAAATTGGCCCCAAAATACAAACATCAAGGTTGTTCAATGAGGGGGTGGGTTGGGGATGTGGCACCAAAACAAATGAGATGACAATGAATGTAATGCACTCTTCAGCTTTTAAAGTCCTTAAAATCATTTGAGGAAAAAACTTCATACTAAAAGTCTAGCGTATCATAGCTACTGCAGGACTAAAGTCAGAATTTTGGAATATCAGAATTTGACAAGAAAACAAGTCATTAAGTTACCAGGCTATAATTTAACGCAAATAAAGTCACAATTTAACACGGAGCTTAAATGCTTCCAACCATGATTGATTTCGAACAACAAATTGAATATTCACAAACGGAAATGAGAAGAAAATTGCCAGAATTAAGTTGCAATCATTTGGGAGAAGAGTAAAACCAAAGTTAGGAGCATACCATTGTAAATATTCTGAGAAAAAAGGTTATAGAAAATATAGTCAGAAATAAGTCAGAAGGTTGTTAAATTAATTACCACGTAATAGTTTTGCCTGAATGAAATTGCAAGTTTACACTGAGGTTAAATGCTTCCGAAACGTGAGCTGGATTGTTACAAATTTCCGATTTCCGAGTGAACCCAAAGCATGTCGCCACTCACGACACAGACGCCATTGAAAAAATTCACACTCATAAATTCCGTTATTCATTGGACAGGGTAGAAATTTGGGCTCCTGGGGTTTCGTGGGTTAGGGCAAATGAAAGGGCAAGGGTTTGACATTTTTCCAACGTTTTTGTCTTACTTGATCTTCGGTTCGTAATCCTGATAGCTGGGCAATAACAACAACAACAACAACAAAAAACGTGAGAGCATAAAAAAATACATGCGTCACCCAAAATGTGTGGTGGGGGCAATGAGGGGAACATTGAGGATATAAACGCACATCATCCACAATCCGACATCGCGAGCGGCATTCTCGCGGAAGGATTTCTTTGTGATTTACAGGCACTTGCCGCCATTATCTCTACTCACAGGAGCATCCAGCCGCCGTCGTAAACACCGGCAGACCTTCGCGTTTAAAGCCCCAATAAATGGGTCAGGTGTGCGGCAAAATTGGTGATTTATGAATTCGCCGTCATTTTCCCAGGGCTGCCTTAATGACCTGGCGGGAGAGGGTACTTCATCAAGGCGAGCGAGACGTGAAGAATGGGTGAAAACCACAGCGCTGTCCTCTAACTAGAGGTCATCGGGACTACTGACTGCAGCACAAAGTTTGGCTCAAGGAAAAAAAAAAAAAAGAACAAGCAAAATGCGAGGCTGAGCGTGTTGAGCCCAACAAAAACACAAATAAACTAAGTATTAAGGTTGGCAATGATGTTGAAATGCACAGCATTACTCAAATGCGCTGCGAAACGTTTTGCAACAGTGTCCTGTGAAAAAGCATTTTTAACAATTTTCAATCAACCCACTGCGTGACCCAGTGCTCGATAACCAAAATATTAGTAACACCTATAATGCAGTGCAATTCTTAACCACTCCGACTAGACTCAAAATTCGACTGTGTTACTCGCCAAAACACAACAAATTTACTATTTGGGTGAGAGAAGTGGGGGGGGGGGGGAAATGTTTTGATTGAAAAAGTACGGAAAAAGTTATTGTGGGACAATAAGGTCCAACACACCAAAAATGAAAGCCAAATTCCTACCAATTTTCCCTCACATTGACACATTAGGCGAGAGAAGCAGGACACTAGAAAAGTTGTTGTGGGTCAATAAAGTCCGAACGGCAAAAAAAATAAATAGCACCAGATTGCTATTCGTTTCCCTTTAAATGGATTTGTTTTTAAATGCTAGCCCTAATCCTCACCCTAATCCTAAAATGTGAAACACCCAAATTGACCTTTTTGGGGGGCAGAAGTGGGGAAAATATTCAAATAATTGAAAATTACATGTAAACTGCCATAACCACAATAATAAAATCAGTGGATTTCTTAGAGAGAGAGAAAAAAAGCAAATCTCAACTGTAGGAGGAGTTTGGGAGCAAAAACATACATCCTGTTGCAGGTCCGGTGAGGGAGGGGGAGGGGCGGCGGGGAACACGTCAAACACAACATCCATTGTAATCTACACTGAGGAAATGCTGCGTCTTACCAGTGCAACTCTACAATAACGCATCCGTCGTAATAACGGTGGCTAAAATGAAGGAAGACAAATAAAATCAAGACGGCAATGTCAAAAGACGAACATGAGAAGCAAAATGAAGCAAAGCAGCGTGATGACATCGCGACACAAGGCGTGACATCAAATTATTATTATTTTTTAATTATTGTTATTTATTTTTATTTTTTTTTAAACAAAAGTCCCGACAACAAATGAGCTGCCATTCATGTTTAAACACAAACCGGAACAACCTTGACTTGGGTACGATGATGAAATACAAGCACAGATTGGAGCCACAGTTGCTGTCATTTCTTTGAGTAATGGGCCGTTCCTTGAGAAAATAAATAAATAAATAAATAAATAAAAGCCTGTCAGATGAATGAGGGCTGCCAGTTTTCCAGCGGTGACGCGGAACGTCGCGGACTGTTTTGAACTCACGTTAAGAGTACGACTTAAGGCGCATTAGGGGACCTGGGTGTTATAAATCTTCACCCCCGAGAAAATGACACAATGTGTCGGAAAGGGCCAGAGGAAGGCTTCGGGATCAAAATGGGAATCGCGGCTTGAAGTTGTCAACTGCCTGCTGTCGTGCCATTCAAAATATGGAGTTTAGCAGACTTGTTTGTTTGTTTTCAGTTTGGAACATGTACATCTTTTATTTTGGTTTCAACAAAGCAATTCCTTATTTTTTGTACATTGGAATTTTGAACACGAAGTCCTAATATTTACAAACAATAAATACAAAATGGACAATTTTTGCAATATGTATATGAATTATTTTATGACAAAATATTATTATATGAAAAAATACTATAGAAAAAGTTATTGTGAGGCAAAAACAAACAAATATGACAGAAGTGGGACAAAAATGTAATGTTTTTTTTTAATAGCATATGCCCCATAACCAAAATATTAGCTACACCTCTCAGTACAATATGTACAAATTGCAGCCGTCATAATGAACTATCTAACTACTAGAACCAAACAGAGCATGACATTTTGTGACACATTTTGATTTTGACTTCACGTCACTGAAACTGGCATGTCCAAATATGGTCAAATTCTTATTGATTCACAAATCAATACTATCGGTCTGCACCCACGTCGTCTGTTATTTCTCCACAGTAGTAACCAATTTAAAGTGTGGAAAAGAGCATGAGAGCAAATATACTAACTCTGTCGAATGCTCAACTGTCTGAGGAAGTGTCGTAATACGCCGCCTCTTGCCTCGCTCTGCGGGAGCTGTGCGCATTATGTCACCTCGAGATTGAAAGTATGGCTGTTTATTAGACAATATTGAGTGAAAACAGCTGTAATGCTTTGGTGCAGGAGGAACTGTTCGTCCATGAATGTGAGATGTATTTATTTATTTAAAAAAAGAGTTTGGGAAGATGACAATTACAATCATTTTCTTTTGTGTGGTGATAAATTGGTATTTATTTATTTTTTTTTTGGTTCAAATGATCAAGAGCAAAAAAAAAAAAACACAGGCTGAAGCGAGGCTTCATTAACCGTAAGCATATAAAAGGAAGCTCCTGAAGTGCCATTTCAGAGGGCTATTTCTTGCTAATAGGATAAAACTAGGTATATAAGTGCGATCCGAGTGCTCTTACTTGATGTTGTCCAGGCAACCGGAATCGGGCTTGAGGATGGCCGTGTGATGGAACATCTTGTAGAGCGCGATGCCCAGAAAAACCACGTTGAGCTGCGGGAAAGAAGCCGAGACGCATCTTTTCATTTTAAATCAGACCACTTTGGAGTGCAAAGCCAAGCCTGCCTGCCCCCCACTTTGCCAAACAGAGCGCAAAATCCTACGAAACCTCCATCATGGTACAAGGGCCCCCCCGAACGCGGCCAAGGATGACAGATGCGTACTTGTAAGAGCGAGCTTTTCCACCTGACTTATTCATTCGCATCTCATCTTACTCACACATGAAAAAACATCATTGAGACGCACCTTACAGACACCCACCATCTTCCCTTCCGGCAACTGGGAGAAGCAAAGTCCACACAAGCAAATATCCGCACTCATTCCCCCTAAACCGCCGTAAAAGTAAAACGATATTTTCATTGTTTTCCACTGACTACTTTGGCCTGAAGTACTCATATCAAATATGAATTCTATTCTCTTGAATTAATTTTTAATGCGGCGTGTGGACGTCGAAGAGAAAAGATGCACAAAATCGGACAGACTCAGTAGCGAGGCACTGTGGCGGAAAACGGCAAAAGGTGTGACATGTTTGTGCGTCCTTTGGAATGGGGGTGGTAGCAGCATTCAACTTGAGAAATTAAACCTTGAAAGCATGTCATCCATATTTAAATACAGTGGAACCTCGGTTTTCATATGAGTCTGTTTTTTCTTTTTTTTTTGTCTAAATGTTGTGTCTTTTTTCATACACCACAGTACTTGACCGTTAATTTTCCTGTCAAAAGTCAGACCTTCCAAATAAATGCATGCAAAAAAAATAATGTCCTGTGCCACATAGTGCCTTAATTAATAGTAGCACTCAATAAACATGTAGAAAATATTTTGTGTGCAACTGCTAAATAAAGTGTGGTGAAACTGCTATTATACTAGTGTGCTAGTTTTGCCCCAACTTGTCCGAGTGTTGCCGAGCAGACCGAGAGGCTTGTGATTGCTTTGAGTTGTTAATAAAAGCTTGCATTATGGAATACAGTTTCCCAGCTGTAGAATTCTTTTTAGAGTTCCGATTCCCGACCATTTGATGAAAAAAGCGAGAATCGCTATAGAAATGAGGAAAACACTGAGAAAATGCCTTCTGTCTCTCTCCTCCTCGCTGTATAAGCCAGCAAGAGCCTTCAATAACGGAAATAATGCTCATTTATCTGCTTCTTTAGTCATTTATATGTATTTCACTCTGTTTTTGTACGTAAAGCTGAATTGATTTTCTCTAAGAAATATTTGTGTTCATATTTGGATTTGGTCAGATTCAGTTTTTGACAGACTTTACCGGAGGTTCCACTGTATTTGTTCATGAGGATCAAAAAAAAAAAAAGGAAAAAAAAAAGCATTTTTAATGCTTTTCCATCTCTATAATTCATGCTTTTCATTTGCCTGATTTTTCACATTTCAATTTAGGAACAATCAAAAATACAAAATGGAAAAACAAGCCAGATTAAAGAAAACAACCAAATAATCAGTCACTTTTGATTTATTGATTGCAAATTCAAAAGGGACAAAACACAAAAAGGTATGATTCAATGCAGCATTCTTTTTATGTAGCTTTGCAATTTAAGGCATTTTTTTTTTTTTTTTTTTTGGAACCGAGGTGGCAAATTGGAACACCACTCATTGAACTCAGCCAAAATGGCTTGAAAACAACGGCGACAAAAAAAAAAAAAACTCATAATACACCATCCTTCTTGAGCTAATTCTAAGGATTCCTGAGCCCTTTTTAGGAGCACCTCTAGCTGCTTTAATTGGATTTGTGCTCCGGCACACCAACATTGATATTCTCCTTGGTACATCGACGAGAGAAAGGGAAGCATCACGAGGCAACCGCGGGGATATTTTTTTGTTGTTGTTGCCCGATTCCTCCCAAAAGTGGAGCGTGACGAGCGCACGTCGCGCATGTCAGGATTTAGCGAGTGAGTCACAGCCGGGCGGGAAGATTGCTGCTGTAGATCGTCCAAGTGGGATGAATCCAGAATTTTCCGACGTGCCTGAGATTGAAGGCAACCAGATTTCCATGAGATTGAAGCGAGCGATGGCCACGAATAATCTTGGCATCACGGTTTACTGTTATTATTCTGACCAATGAATCGCCTTTGCAAGAAAGTAGAACAGTGATTCTCAAATGATCCAATTTACGACAAATAATGTACAGCATCTGAGTGCGTCTGTCTATGCCAGCGGCATGTATAGGAAATACGTAATAATAATGGAATAAAAACATTTGTTATACAGTTTAAGCCTTAAAATACCACTCCAACATGCTGTAATTCCATCAAAACCTGTTTAAACGTTTTCAACATACTGCAAATGTATTCGTTTGACAGAAAAGTCTGTGACAGGCGAACTGCGATGCAGTGGGGCATGACTGTGGAGTAAAAGTAAAAATAATTCAACTGTTATTAGTGCCACTCCTCGGATGGCTATAATTCTATTAGATTCAAATTGAGGATCAGTTCCAGGGATTCTTCACGAGATCGAAGAAGTAGTCATCAAGTGCAAAGAAGCTGTCCAGTTGCCAGTGATTCCGTCTTCATACGTTGCCGTGAACTGTTGGCGTGAGCCGAACTGCCGTTTTAAAGCGATCCGATCGATAAATGTTCATCAGAAAAGCGGCGAGAAAAAAAAACAAGCCACTGTGTTGTTATCTTAGCACTATGGCCTTCTCCGTGCGTGGCCGTGAGACGAGGAAACAGGATGACGACGGAGAAAGAAGCAAGCGGAGTTGGTGGGCGGATCAATCAGAATCGCAGTGTGGATTACTGTAACATCGCATACTGAGGAGAATTTACTCTCTCTCCCCACCTACCCCCCACCTGCAATTGGTCTCCGCCGGCATCTGCGGCCTGGTGACAAACTGCAATATATTCTCCGCGCCGCTCATTCGTTTTCCTTGACGGCTGCGTGCCCGCCGGCGGCGTCCGCGCTCAACAGGGCAGAGGGGGGGGGCGGTTGGGGGGTGGGGGGGGTTGGTCTGTGTGGGCAGTTTATGCGGCGACCCGCAGGCTAAGTAGGGGTAATGAACACAAGGTTGGGGGTGGGTCACACTTACCATAATTATCAAGGTTGCCGGTCCGATGAAACTCCAAATGAAGTAGGTGTCAAGGCGAAGCCAGCAACTGCAACGACAAGCGCCGACAAGGATGTTTGCAATGGCGTATGACGCAGTGGTTCTCAAACTGGGGTCCAGGGACCAATTACTCCACCCTTGTTTAACTTTACATGTTAGGTATGTTTAATTGGCATTAGGATTATGAGGCTATCCTGGGGAAAAAAAGTCTTCCCTGAAGGAACAAAAATATATAATGTTTGCGATCACCTCGTGTACAATCTGCCTCTCTCGCAGGCACTAGGGTTTATTGAAGTAGCCGACAAAGCGAAAAAATGGCCAATGGACCAACATAAAGGCTGATGAAGACCACGGCTCAGCCTGATTCGCTTTCAATTTGCCGGGTTAAGGTGGCAAATTACCGTCACAGATGATAATTTATGGACGATTCAATTAGTCCCAAATTGAATCCCGACTGTATCACTCCAAAGGAATTGGTTCGACCTCGACCCAGACCCACATGCGCACCCGTTAAACCCTGGCGAAAAAGCTTACAAGCTCTCACAACTCTGTGTAGGCGCCGCAATTACGACAATAATGAAACCGCATGCCCCCCTGACCTCCTACCTCATAACATGGAACAAGAAGAAGAAGAAGAGGAAGAAAAAGTACAAGAAGAAGAAGCAACGAGCTGGCGGATGCGCAATGATGGAAAGTGACTCATGGCTTGAGGTTGAATTATTAATTATCTAATCTCCGCTGCTTGCCGCAAATAGACACCTCCATTTTTGGTTGCGGGTAAAGTGACTTTCTTTGTCCCTCCCAGGGAACAGTCAACATCCTCGGTCAAGAGGCCTGACTAGAAAGGAACCTTACATGTTTATAGTTATGGGCACTGATAGTGAGGATCAATTCTCTCTCAGTGACTGTGGTTGAATGGTTGCCTAACTGTGGGACTGACAACTAACCGGACACCAGTTCAAAGTCAACCATTTTGCTAGAAACAAATAATCTTCAAATGATTTCAACCAAACAAAGCAAGACTTCTGTTCATTGTTAATCACAATTGATTCAAGTTGGATGAAGTCATGGTGGGCAAAGTCAAATCCGTACATGGGTCTTGTCAGGGTTCTGGCAGGCGCAAGCGATCGTTGAACTTTCTGCGATCGTTTCTCTTCATTTCAAAGAAGCGTTTAATTCCAGAATGTTTGCAATGTTAAACGAAACCAAGACTTTGATTCATTTTCTCTGGCGGACAGGATGGAGCGTAGGGTTATTCAAGTGGTGTAAGGCAAGTTAGCCTAGCCCAGCAGATGGCAACCCTTATATCCTTGGTCCAGGGACAATCTTATGCTTGTAGATGTGGTTAGTGAGAGTGAAGTGGTCGACATGGCCGACTTTCCAGCAACCAGCATGGGCTCGGTGCCCTGTGACTGACTCGCCAGCGGTCAGATAGGATCGAAATTGGATAGGCTCCATAGAATTCATATTCACTGAAACGACCCAAAAGAACTGGACTGCGAGTCAAGGTAAGAGACCCCTGACTCTTGCTTTGGCTTGGTTCCCAAAGAGGAAGCGGCACTGATTTCTACAGGAAAACAGCGGACGGATTTGAGAGTCGCGCAAATAACGTGTTTACGCAGGCTCGGCATTTTGTCTCCTAAAGGCTCGACGCCGCTTTGAAAACGAGAGCGACTACTTTATCAGAAGTGACAGGGCTTGATGCCTCTCCCTGAGACGAGAGCCCATAGAAAAACACACATGGACGGCGTAACGAAGAGGAAAAGGTACAAACAAAAAGATGCGCTGGCAGCTCTTCAAAGCGCGCCACCGCGTGCACTACTGTTATATATGACGTGGAAGTTTGTGTTGTTCATTTTTGCCTCCTTCCTCAGATCACAGCCAGCTTTAACGACTTGGTGGGCGGCAGGAGCTGCAGGCATGTCATCTGCTTCAGCCTCCACCGGTTTGCCTTTGACTTTTGGAGAGCGTCAAGTTTCTCTCCAATCGTGCTACTTTTTCCAACGTATATCCTTTGAGGAACCGGGAAGAAAACCGTGGGCAGATCAAAACTGCCTGCTCCTGCTGGAGGGAATTTTTTACTAAAGAGTTCCACGGCACCAGTCTAGTCTGAAGGGAGGCGACAAAGGCTATTCTTTATTGAAGGTAACAAGTCATTCAAAACGTCCCCTCATCCTTCACCAGCCCGGTGTAATTGTTCCACCGGTGGCGGGCGTTAATTATTCAAGTGAGGGTGGCAAGCAATCACCGCCATCCATCAACACCAACTGAGGCACTGCCCATCTAGAAACGTACCAGCTTGTGTGTGCCATTAGCAGGACGTTAACTGCATGCTACCTATCACGCACACAATAGGGTACGTTGGGACACGGAAAAAAATAAACTCGTATCTCAATGCACCACGGTATTAGTCCTTATTCTAAACAATAATTGGAGGTATATATTTTTCTCAGGTGGAGGACACGCCTGTCGACTAAATGGGGTGCAGTGTCTCTGAAAGGGTCCTCATAAGCAATAATGCAATTGAATTATGTAGATGACGTATTTGGCACTCCCAGAAAAAAAGAAATAGGGATTTTCAGTCAGGTATGTGTTCTATATATTGTACACTGTTACTTACACTCTGTCCGTGCCGTAACTGCGGTAGTCCACGGCGGCCGAGACAGCCACAACGAGGGCCGGGAGCCCGTAGCCCACCAGGTAGAAGTAGCGTCGGCGCGAGTGCTCGCTCTCGAACACCTCCACCAGCAGGATGTAGAGCTGCACACCCTCCAGGAACATCCACGTGAACGCCGCCAGGAAGAAGAAGTGCAGCAGGGCAGCGAAGACGGCGCACGCGATCTGAAGGGCGCAGGTTTGAGTGGATTGAATTAAAGATGGAATTTGGGTCGATATTATATTTTTATTGTCATCCTCTGTGTGTTGTCATGTCATGTCTTTCACCGATAATTTCCCCTCACACGGGCGAGAGGGCTGGCCCTCGATGACATCAGCATTTTTCTGTCCTCTGACTGGTTGGTCAAAGCAAAACTTGACAAGCAAAACATATCCACACACATGAATACATTTAAAAATCATCATACTCACCTCTGGGGGGTATGATGTATTATATTTAAATTGTTTATATTCTGTCATGCTGTAAGATAAATACAGATTTGAATATGTATGTAGCCCAGTTGCCCGCTGTTATGTTGCATTTTGGTATCGTACTTATGGTTTGATTAATAGCAACGGCATAATGGTGATTTTAAGAAGTGGATCAAGTAAATCCCAAGTCAAGGCCCGGGTAGCAACTGCACGGCCCGCCACTGTGTTTAGGGGAGCGGTTGTGGTGAAATGGTTACATCAGTGCCCCCTCTCTAACATTATATAGTGCGTACATGGCCTGGACTAATTATGTGCGCAGTTGAACATTACTAGCTTATTTTGTCCCTGAAATTGATTCAATTAAATGTGCGAAGGCTTGAGTGGACATTAATTGTGCTCCGGGAGAGAGCCATGAATCGCACCCATAAAATCTTATGGTTGGCAAAAAGCATTCCCCTTTAATGCTAAGGATATTTCCTTAAGGCACTCCGAGCCGCACAGAAATGACGCAAAAGACTGCCTTATCACACTCAAAAAATATATCATTTAAGATCACTTTTAATTTTTTTTGTTCCGATTTTGAAACCAGTTGCGTTGTTTTGAAAAGTAAATAAAATAAATAAATATGTAATGATGTCGAAATGGTTGCTGAGGCAACATTGACAATCACAATTTAGAATAATTATTAGAAAATATACAATATTGCATATTATTATTTTTATTATTATTTCCATTATTATTATTATATTTAAAATTGCTCATTTCAAATACATCATCATTTTACATGCTAATACTTTTAGTATTAGAACTTTTTTATATTAATTTAATTAAATTTAATTTCTCTCACATGATGAATAAAGTATCTTTTTTACAATACATTAAAAAAGATGCTAAAACAACTTTATTTAAGTCGGTTAGCTGTCAATAAAAAGTACAATAGTAATAATATTCCCAATATTATTATATTAATATCACACACACACACAATGTACACACAGCACCCCATATTGAGAGAAAATATGATTATATATGCACATATATCAGTCATATATTATTAAAATGGCTGTCTATTGTCATACTAGAGCAGCTCCAACTACCGGAGACAAATTCCTTGTGTGTTTTTTACATACTTGGCAAATAAAGGGTATTCTAATTCTGATTCTGATGATGATGATAATAATAATAATAATCATCATAATAATACAATAAAATAGAATGCATTCATCTTAAAATGCCATAAAAGTACTCATCAAAAGAAAGAATAAAACATGAAAATAAAAAAGATTTAGATGTAATTTCTGACTTCAATAGCGAGATATTGGAAGAAAATAGAGGCTTGTTTTCCATGTATGGTCTTACCGGCTGGTCGGTCCGATTGATCCCGACAAGGAAGAGGGACTCGGCGATGAAGAGGCAGATGCACAGGTTCTTGTGGATGGTGTTGCGGTCGCTCTGGAGGCCGCGGAAGAAGCAGAAGGTGAAGAGGCTGACCAGCAGGCACACCAGCGAAAGGAGGATGCCCACCCAAGTGATAACGTCCAGGAGCATGTCGTGAACCGGGTCCGTGCTCTGGTACGGGAAAAAACAAAACAAAAAAAACATCAAACAATCTCCTGTTATGTTGTTCCTCACCAACAGTAATAATGTTTCGAGCTGCGGCATGATTAACGATCCAAAAGTGTCGGAAATGTTGTCTCTTTATTAACTCAACTTGCAAATATGTGAAATGAAAAAGTACATTACTTTTTTACATTTTGGTGCGGAGGCGGATGATTCTAATATATGTTTCCTTGCATAAATCCTGGAAAAATATTTTTAAAAGCCAGGCACAGATTGCCTGAGGATTTCCCATCTGGATGCTCCATCATTACCTAACGACTTTCGATCACGACATTAATGGGAAAGACAGATGCCAAAATATTTTTTAAAAAGTTGTTCCCGCGTATGAAGCTCAAGGGAGTGACATCTTGATTTATTAACGAAGCATAATTACTGCATCCAAATACTCCGGTCAGCTTTTGAGGCGCCTTAATTTCCCAGAGGGTGAGTCCTCTTTTTCAGGCTGCTGGGCATTGATTTAAGAAAGAAGGGGGGAAGTCTTCAAAAGAGAGCCATACAACAGCAAACTACCACGGAATGATGCTAAACTGCAAAACATTTGAGTATTCCACATAGCACGTGGACAGAGAATGGCGGTGGAGTCGGATGATTGCCAAAAAAAAACTCAAAGAAATTGATTTTAAAGGTTGAGTCCCCAAAACCAGTTTTGACTGAGCAACATGATATTTGGTACGCACGTCTATCATGAGTAGACTCACAAAAGGTCTCAAGAAGCCATGCCCGAAAAGACACAGGAAGTCTGTCATTGTGGTTTGAAGCTGTCATGTTATGTTAAATTATGCTAGATCTAGGTTATCAATATGCTAATAAATAATCCCGGTTAATGATAGAATATGCATGTGGTATTGTATTAATGTTAGTATAAACATGTCCAGGTATTTACATTTACATTCACATTCAATGCTCATGGTATTCTTCGTGTTGGTTTCGGAATTAAAACAAAAATAATAATCTTTTATAAGACTCATACGCGGCGGTTTACTGGAGTCCTAAAAATGTGTTTCGATTACGACCAAATTTGATCCACGTATAGTCCGTCGGTGTCAATGTATGTGGGCAGAGTATAGCGGGAAAGTCGCCCTAAACAATGGCTGCAGTGACAAGCTGTTTTTGCCGCCACGCTCGACAGGTGCAAGGCTGGCCGTGCTGATGCGTTGGGTGACGCCAGCTTCATAGCATTGTGAGAGCGAGGACCCCGAAGTCTCCGGGCGTAGCGAGCTGTACAAGCTCTATCGATCACACTCTCACCTTCAATTGAAAAAAAAAAAAAAAAAAAAAAAAAGAACGTACTGGAGGAAGGCTGCTGCAGAAACACGGTGAAGGGCAGCGAGTGTATCTACACCTCGGTGATGGATTTACTGTGAAACGATTTCTTTATTCTTGGAGGTGGATGATGGCCGCGAGCCACTATGTCTCTGCTGGGAAGGAACGGTGGCCGGAGCATGGGGGGGGGGGGGGGGTTAGCGCAGGCGGGGTGCCAAATGATGCAATCTGCACCTCACCTCACACAAAAAAAGCCTCCATGATGGGAGTCCATAGAGGGGTCTCGAAAGTGGGCGGCCGTCATTTTCTGGCATTCACTCACTATGACACAGGCCACAATGCTACTTTGGGAAATATATGGCATATACAATGAGCAACATGGAATTCAGTTGGCATTTCTGTCAGGTAGGATGTACAAAAAAGTCTCAACATGCCATGCATGAAAACACATCGGCCATTTTGACTGATACTGACCGCAAGAATCTAAATAAAATAAATATATAAAAATAAAAAAACAGCCCCCAAAGCCCGTTTGACTTAGCAAAATTATATTTGGTAGGCACGTCTATCATGAGTAGACCCACAAATAAAAGTCTACAAAAGACACAGGAGGTCAGCCATTGTGGTTTGAAGCCGCTGTATTGGCTTGGTACTGCACGCCAGAATTTAATAAGAAAATCAAGCCCCCATATCTAGCCTGACTTAGCAACGTGATATTTTGTCGGCATGTCCATTGTGAGTAGAGCCACAAAAAAGTCCCAAAAACCCATGTTCGAAAAGACACAGGAGGTCAGCGAGATTGGGTTGAAGTCGCCAAATTGGCTCTGCACCGCACGTTAGCATTTACTGCAAAAGTGTATACCTCAAAGCCTGTCTGTCTTAGCAATATGAAATCTGGTTGGAACCTCTGTCATGTGCAGACACTTAAAAAAGTCTCACGAAGTCATGACCAAAGAAAGTCAGCCATTTTGTTTTGAAGTGGTCAATTGGCTTGGTACTGCCCTCTACAATTTATCCGAAAAAGTATCCCCCAAAGCAAGTTTGCATTAGCAACATTAAGTTTGGTTGGAACCTCTGTCGTGATAAACGTCAGATAAACAAAAGAGTGTCAAGAAGCTATGACTGAAAACTTAAGACATAGAAAGTCAGGCATTTTGGTTCGAAACGGCAATTTTTAGGAATCCTTTAAAAGTAAACTTTTGTCTGATTGGCCCGTTTTTCTACATCGTGTAAGCGTATCCCCTGTGGATGCATAAACAAATCCAGCGCAAACATAAATGCGTCTTCCAGATTATGTCGCTCTTCCCTTCGGAATGATCGGGTTTCGGCGTGTGCGATGCGAACGCTTTTGATGTGACGCCGACGGCAATAACCTTGAGTCCCCGTCTCCGAGCCTTGAGACGTAAGCGCGACAAGATGTTTGAAATTGGTGATAAATAATCACGTTTGGCCGCGAGACTTAGAGCTCTTTTAAGATTCCTCACTCCGAGACATGGTCGACAGGCGTTGGGTGAATGTCAAACAACAAACCACGCAGCGGAAGCTTCCTTATTCACCAGGAGCTGCTTTGAACGGCCCTATTTTTAAACCTATCAAATATGGCTTCTTTTGAATTTAAATGCTCCATTTATGACCATTTGTGACGATGGCTGCGTATTAACTTCTTAATCTTATTATAGACAATAATGTGAACTGTCGATTGCAGGGAGGCGTTTATTTTTCAGCGGATGACGCACCTGGTGACTAACTGAGAATGGCGATTGTTTGAGTAAATACGGTACAGTGGGTACGGGAAGTATTCAGACCCCCTTCAATTTTTCACTCTTTGTTATATTGCAAGTACAGGGATATCCTGGACGAAAACCTTCTCCAGAGTGCTCAGGACCTCAGACTGGGCCGAAGGTTCACCTTCCAACAAGACAATGACCCAAAGCACACAGCTAAAATAACGAAGGAGTGGTTTCAGAACAACTCCGTGACTGTTCTTGAATGGCCCAGCCAGAGTCCTGACCTAAACCCAATTGAGCATCTCTGGAGAGACCTGAAAATGGCTGGCCACCAATGTTCACCATCCAACCTGATAGAACTGGAGACGATCTGCAAGGAGGAATGGCAGGGGATCTTCAAATCCAGGTATGAAAATCTTTTTGCATCATTCCCCAAAAGACTCATGGCTGTATTAGTGCAAAAGGGTGCGTCTACTAAATACTGAGCAAAGGATCTGAATACTTATGGTTATGTGATATTTCAGTTTTTATTTTGTAATAAATGTTTTTAATAAATTGTCATTGTTATGATGAGCCGCTCACAGTGAGCCGACGACGACTTGGACGGCTGGGCGCGTAGAACGCTGGCGGACCTGTGTTGGCTCTGTCCAAAACTCCACAGCCTTGCTCCATGTGCAGCTCGTAGATTCACACAACAGAAACAACAACCCGCATGACTTTTTCACCAGCCGTTGCTTTGAATAGCCTACTTCTAAAACACCTCTAATATGGCCACTTTCTAAATTGAAATGCTCCTTTTGTGACAATGGCCCTTTGAAATTGACTCAAGAAATCTAGCTCAGGTAGAATAGGCCTGGAGGGAGGTGCGACGCCACCACTAAGTGTCACTGTTCTCGACGAACCAGTAAGTCTAAATCAGTGGCACATCCCACCAGATGATGGAGAGGATGATATTTGGGGAGCATCCATCACTGTCGTCGCCGGAGTATCTCCACTGTGGCGGCGTTGGAGCGAGGCGGCGACGCCAAAGGACAGTCAAGGTCGCCTTTGTTTGCGAGTACGTTGGAGGCGGCGATGACAAGAAGGTGAGGACGGCAAAAGGTGCGCAGTGTCGGTACGGAACATGGATGCCCTCCCGACAGCTGTTCCGCCCGTCATAAATCTGCAGCCTCGGGTCACAAGACTCCTGGCTGTATTTCAAGACCGTACAGGCAGATTTACGTGTTGCCAATTGGATTGGCTTCATGCTGAGAGCGAGCCTTTGAGCTCGAAAAGATGACTTCCTTTTCATCGCGCCACAATCTGCAAACAGAACGCTTTGGTCTCCAAACGCCTACCTCCATTATTGTTGTAATGAGGACCAATACCAATTATGTCACACGTACTTTTGGGTGGAAATAGCTCGGACGGCACTGCTTGTAAACAAACCCTTTTACGTCATTATGTCATCGGACCAAGGCCGAGCGAAAATGGGAAACGGCTTAAATGATGATTTTCTTCTCCAGCACTGTAGTTTGAATGTGTGAATTGTCAGTCGCAAAGATGTTTCGTGAGGTCAATTGCTTCCAGGGGAGGCCGTTATGTACATTTCAACAGGTAAATTGATTAAAAAATAGACGCTCTGGAAATTCAGACACGGTCAATGTGATCAATGATGGACTGAATGATTGATTTTCTGTTGCTTGGATTAATGGCACAGAATTATAATGACAACTGTTATACCGTATTACCTAAGATCGTGTCCGTTCCTTTAGTAGACACCATGCCCCAAGTATGCTTAAAAAAAAAAAAAAAAGAAGTGGTGTAGAGAGTTCACTTTTTTTACTTGAACTCCCAAGTCTTTGAATGTGGTCACTGATGTTGCTAGTTCTATTGGCTCGTGGAGCTTGTTCCAGATGCGTGCGGCATAGATGCAAAAAGCTGCCTTCCATTGCCTCGTATTGCTCTGAGGAATGATTAGACAGCAGTTGCTAGCAGGTCTGAGCGGTCTTGGCAGAGTGTAATTGATGAGCATGTCAGTTATGTGCTGAGATGCAAGGCCATGTAAAGCTTTATAAACTAGGAGCAGGAGTTGAAAATCAATTCTTGTCTTGATGGGGAACAGGTGTAGTGTTTTAAGTTTGGGTGAGATGTGTTGCAATTTCTTTGTGTCAGTGAGAATACTAGCAGCTGCATTTTCAATTAACTAGTCTGTGAACACTTGATTTTAGGAGTCCAGTGAATAAACCATTAAAATAATCTGCTTGTTATTAATGAGTGGATTAATTTCTCTGAATATGATTTTAACAGTACACCTCTTTATTTGAAAATATTTATCAGATGGTAAAATGCTGATCTTGTGATGTCGTTGATTTTGAAATTAACATTATCGTCAACGATGAGACTAAGATTCCTTACTTCAATTGTACTTCCAATGATGGGAATTTATGATGTGCTGTAAATTTATATCTGTGAGACTGTGCTTCGAAGAAATGTTTTCATTTTTTTCTGTATTAAGTTGTAAAAAGCTATCAGTCTTCCATTGGTACACTGTATGAGGGACTGTATACGAGAGAATGGAGTGAAATGTAAAGCTGTGAGTCATCTGCATCCATCCATCCATTTTCTGTAGCACTTATCCTCACTAGGGTCGCGGGCCACGTTATGGTAATTTATGTTATATAATTTATGTTGGGCGGTACGGTGGACGACTGGTTAGCACATCTGCCTCACAGTTCTGAGGACCGGGGTTCAAATCCCGGCCCCGCCTGTGTGGAGCTTGCATGTTCTCCCCGTGCCTGCGTGGGTTTTCTCCGGGCACACCGGTTTCCTCCCACATCCCAAAAACATGCATGGTAGGTTGTTTGAGGACTCTAAATTGCCCTACAGTTCAGGGTGTACCCTGCCTCTCGCCCGAAGTTAGCTGGGATAGGCTCTAGCACGCCCGGGACCCTTGTGAGGATAAAGCGGTACAGAAGATGGATGGATGGATAATTTATGTTGGCATATGATTTGAGGAAATGGAAGGATGTAAAGAGAGAATAACAGTGGGGCAAGAGTTGACCCTTGTGGGACCCCACATGTGATGTTCTTCCTGTGGGATGCGAACTCCCCAATAGACACAAACTAATACCCGCCATGTAAGTGGGTTTTCAACCAGTTTAGAACTGGGCCGGTTAAACTGACGCACCATTCAATCCGCTTTAGTAGGATTTTATGGTCAATCGTGTCAAAAGCTTTGATGACAGCTGTTTTAAGTGATGCAGGAAACGCACCTGACTTCATGATATCTAGGACCTCTAGTGCTAACCAGTAAAAGGTTTTAGTTGGGAGGCAATCCAAGCAGTAGGTGGAGGACGTGAGCTGTCAAACAATAAAAAGTTCTGTTAGCTCTAAGCCATCAAAGTGTGCCATGAGTTTGAAAAGTTTGGATGGTTCAATTCTTCTTTGGATATTTGGGCACTGTGACGCTTTGTGTAATAGCAGGGATTTTGTTTTTGAAGAGTGAGGAAACATTTTTGATGGGAAGGCAGATGGTGGATTGATAAATTTGTCAACAATGACGAAAAGTATTATTATAATTACTAATATATCCATTTATTATTTTAGATAAAGACTGTCTAGCCTGTTTAATTGCTCTGTCCCCTTCATTCAGTTTTACTTTGTAAATGTCATTATGAACTAACATTTGTTTTTCTCCGCTGTCTCTCCACACAATTTATCGATGGGATGAAAAAAAATGCCTCCCTCAAACAGATGCCTATGTTTGTTTGTTTTGTTTCTGTTCTGTTTTCTGAGAAATATACAAAGCGAGACTTTGATCTGACGCTATGAGGCTAACAAGCGCGAACTGTTGGATGGCAGTGCTTTCCGTTACTCCTACCTTGACTTCCATGTGGGCCATGAGGACGGCAAAGTTGGTGAGGTGGGTGCAGGAGCAGGTGGTGTGCGTCCTGTTGGTGCCCAGCAAGCGGCAGTCCTGCGTGGACCAGTAGCCGGTCATGGTGCGCTTGGAGTAGCTCCAGAACGAACAGTTGGGGTTTAAGTTTTCCTTGGATTGCTGTGGGAGAATGGGCAATTTGTGAAAAGAAGCTTTTGAAGATGTCATACCGTTTTGACACCTAACTGCTTAACCCCGTTATGTCATGTTAGAAAGTTGAACCCCACTGTTGAATTGTTGGTTTTAGTGAGCCGTCAAATAGTTGTGGTAGGCCTTCTGTTTGTGTATTTTTGATTGTTTGTTACATTATAAAAATATTTTAGGACAATCAGTTGTTTCATATAGTCATTAATTATTTAATATTGAATAAATAAAATATATTTTATTGCAATATGTGCCCTGCGATTGGCTGGCGACCAGTTCAGTTCTCTCGCCCGAAGTTAGCTGGGATAGGCTCCAGCAAGCCCACGACCCTAGTGAGGAAAAGCGGTGAAGAAAATGGATGGATGGATGCAAAAGATAAATTGTTATATTTTTGTTTTTAATTATTTTATTAGGACAATTGATGTAATTTTTGAATCAATTATATAATTGTTTTTTCTTTTTCCACATGTATTCAGTCATATTTTCAAAAGACTAATTCAGGACAGTTTTTAATTTTACATGTTATTTAATGACATATTTAATATCTGAATGATATTTGACTTTGTTCTGACTTTGTTGACATTTTTAGACTATTGCTTGTTTTAACTGTGCCGTATGTTTAAAAATGTATTACATTTGCAATTTTCTTTATAACATGACTTATATTTGATTTTGTTTTAGAATTTAAAATAACCCCCAATTTTAACTATTGACACAAAATAATGTATTTTTTTAATAAATAGGTAATGTACAAAAACACAGTACTTGTCTTATGTATTTATTATTTAATTGAATATATTTTTACTTTGCTAATTATATGTCTTATTTTGTTTAGTTTTTAAGTTTTAATAAAACATTTGAATTCCCACAAATGTTTTAATGATTCCAATAATTGTAATTATTAATTTAAACTATTAGTTTGTTACTTATGATCAGAATAATGCACTGTTTAAAATGAACACGTAATACATACATTTGAAAAGCAATTCAATTCCCCTTCTTCACGTGATGTCCACTTGCGTACCTGCAGGTGTCTGATGGTAAAGATGACCGGGTCGGAAAGGTAGACTTTATTCGCGTCCTTGTTGATAGCGGCCGTGATCACAGGCGAGTTGACGATGACTGAATAATTGGCCGCCATGACATCGCTGTCCAACTTCATGCTGGTGTTCTCCGTGGACAAGTACATGCCGATGTGCTTGTACAGCACAAAAGCGATCCGGATCTCGCCTGTGAAAGGGCAAAGAACACTGCACCTCAGAACGGAGCTTACTTTTAATCTCGCACACCCCCGGCCAGCAAACACTACAGTTTGGTGTTAATTCCTGGTTTAAAGCAGCCTTTCCTAAAAATTTTAAGAGGCGCACACATTCTAAATTACATTTTTAATCTCACTCACCCTCTAGTGCACATGCCACAGTTTGGAAATGTTTGGTCGAAAGCAGCCAGTTCCAAATATTGCCAGCAATTTTAGAGAATTTTGACTGATCTTTCTATATCCACAGAATAGTGTTCTATGGTGATACAAGCTACCAAAAGAAAGAATAGACAGAAAAGTTTATTTCTAGCTTTTTTCGTTTTTAGTAATCAAGAGTAGAACATTGGTTGCTTTCACCCAAAACACCTGTTCCGGATCAAAGAGTGGAGAAAACGAGCTTTTTGTTAAAATAAATATGTAAGCACAACAAAGACTTTGATGCCAGTATTTTCTTGGCTTTTGTGACACCTCAAACAATGAAACAATTAAAACAAGACTAAGAAAAGTGTTCTGGTGGCAAAATAATGGTTTATTTCGAGATATATAACTGTAAAACGTGCTGTGGGCAACGCTGAATCACCGTATGACTCAAGTTGAACATCAGTGGCTTATTTACATGGCGTTCTTCATTCACTCCATGAACTGCGTCATCTTTTTACACCATTGCGACAAACACTTTCTACTAACTTCGATGACATAAAAACTGTGTTGAGACCATACATATACACATTCTAATCGACTGTGGGGTTCCTAAACTTGTCTGACTTCCAACGTGTCTGCATTTCTCTCCCAAACCGAAATTCACCCCGTAATCCTAATCGATAGAAAAACTGGGTTGATCTCAAATCTAAAGCAATGCAACGGCGCCTTCTATAGGGGTCTGTTAGGTGTTACAGTGGTTGACAAACTTGATATTCACGGACAAACTGGGCGAGACCCTCCTCTACTCCGATCCGCTGAAAAATAGACTTGACGTATATAGTCGTCGATGGCAGTGAAGTGTTGGATTCCAGTTGACACACATAAACGTCCGTGGCAGTGAATGAGTTATTCATGAGGCATGATCAAAACATATTACAAACAATTCAATTTTAACCTTGCGCACCCCCAGGACAAAAAAACATTTGCAAATTTGACATAGAATCCCTGGACACAGACTAGTGTGAAAACACGAGCTCATCGTGTTCTCATCAAATCCCTGAAAGCAAGCGTTGTTAACACCAGAATGCAAAGATATGCAGGGTTAAACTGCTCACAGTAAGACCAGTGTCACCGAGGCAATTCTGTGTGCTGACAACAACAACAACAAAAATGGAAAAACCATCTTTACATCAACAAACAATTTCTTGAAATTGCTCGTTGTGGCGACCACTGGTATTTTGGTTCCGGTGAAAAGAGAGAGTCATTTTCCTTGTTGATCATCTCCTCCCTGACTCATTCATTCATATTCGTCCCCCAACTACTGGCTCCATCTCACTTTTCAACGGCAACGTTGCCCCCCCCCCCGCTGCGACTTCGATCGCTCAGCTAGATGAAAGGAAAACAATTTGGGTCATATAGCATCGGGAAATATATTCCGCCGGCCTTCTTTAACGATGGCTACAGACGCAGGCTTTCTATCGTCCCACTGAGTGGTGACTGCATTTGCATTGAATTCTAAAGATTGCATTGTTGCTGTATGTAAGCACCTCATTTGCACACTAGAAGGTAGGTAGACTGCATTTTTGTGCATCCATGTGCATTCAAGTCTAATTATTAGATTACAAGATGGCTAAAATGAACGACTGCAGTGTTGAACATCAAGGCACCACATGACTGTCGTGCTGCTATTATGCCAAGATATTTACTGTATGTATACAGTGGACGACCGCCAAAATCTGCGGATAACTGAGGGCCATTATAATTGTATTGATTTTTCTTTAAATATAATTTTTTTAAGATAAAAAAAAATTCTTGAGCAAGCAGGGGTAAACTACCACTAAGCGTTTTTGGGGTTGGTCAACACTCCCAAGAAAAACCACAAAGAATAAAAAAAATAAAAAATGGAATATATATATATACTGTCAAACTCAAGGTCCGGGGGTTATATGTGGCCCGCCACTTAACTTCATGTGGCCCGTGAAAAAGCAAATCATTTACGTCAACTACTGTGGTTCTTGTTAAAATCTGTACAAAAATGTCAAATCGTCATAATGCTGAGCTATTGCAAGCTTTTTTTTGGTTAGTAACTTGAACAATAGTTGAATAAACTATTATCCTTGACTTCTAATTTAAAAACTAGCTATCCATGAATTTGTCATGTAATGTATAACTATGGTTTCACAGTTATAACGGCCCTCTGAGGGAAACCGTACCAATAATGTGCCCCGTGACAAAAAGGTTTGACACCCCTGAAAGTATAGAGAGTATAGGATATGACATGATACAATATTATTTGGCCGACATGGTGAACGACTGGTTAGCACATCTGCCTCACAGTTCTGGAGACCGGGATTCAAATCCCAGCCCCGCCTGTGTGGAGGTTGCATGTTCTCCCGTGCCTGCGTGGGTTTTCTCTGGGCACACGGGTTTCCTCCCACATCCCAAAAACATGCGTGGTAGGTTGACTAAAGACTCTAAATTGGCCGAAGGTGCGAATGTGAGTGCAAATGGTTGTTTGTTTCTATGTCCCCTGCGATTGGCTGGCGACCGGTTCAGGGTGTACCCCGCGTCTCACCCGAAGATAGCTGGGATAGGCTCCAGCACGCCTGTGACCCTAGTGAGGAGAAGCGGTAAAGAAAATGGATGGATGATAACATTAAAATTCAGTACAATATGGTACCACGTGATACAACTAGATAGGGCAGGATACAAATACAATAGGGCACGATCGGCTCGGATCCAAAAGGCAAAAGGTACTTGCCATTTCTTCCATGCTGCTTCAGCGTGTTGGCCGACAGTTGGATGGAGCTGCCCTGTCCGCCCGTTTGGGGAAATTTCAGGTCAGGCAAATTCCCGTCGGTGCTCATCCGTGCAACCTCCAACTCTGCGCACACAGTTGAGCCTGAATTGTTTGAGGAAATCCGTCGAATTGTTTGAGGAATGTCTATTTGAGGGAGTTCTTTATTTGGCTTCAGTGGATGACGTACGCATGACCGACTGTGGCATGGCATCCTCAAAATCTGTCTACTTCTTGTTTATTACTGTAATATAGGACACCAAGGTATCTTAACAATTCCCTATAATCTGCGAAATTCAGGAGCATCTCTATTCAGCATCAGCCCTATGGCGCTTGCGTAAAAATGCTTGAGGCTAACATGCAAATCTGTAGGAATCTGTGACCGAGACTCGTGCGCCCAAGAGCAGACAAAGGGCATCCATTTCTCATTTCTCCCAAAAATGGATCGATAAGGATAATGATGGATAAAGTCGCAGTAATCACCGATGCTGTAATGGGCCACCTTATTCTGGTTATGTAAGGCGTGGTACAGCGCAAACAAGAGAGGCGAGGCCTAGTAAACATGTCGCCGAAGCGTAATTAACAAGCGTACCGGCGCGAGCTGTTAAGTCTCCCCCGGGTCGAGCCGCTGTCGTCTCGTTCACCTTCGGAACGAGCCTGAATTCGCCCTAATGCCTAGATGAATTGTGTGGCGGATATAATAAAATCAATTTTATTAATTCGCCTCGCTGTCACTTCCCTACAAGTCACAAGACCTATATTTCATATTTTTAGGTCGCCATGGTAGAGGGGGGCTGAAAACTCAGAGAGGAGGCTGATGCTAAATTCTCTCGCGAGAAGATTCAAGGTTGACACTTGTATTATTTCCACCATGGAAATGATCACTCATAATGATCAATTATTATGTGCTGTATGTGCTATATGGGCTATCTGTTATCTACTTGTTAGCCTGTCAATGGTGTTTTCCATAATGTGTTAGCATTAAGCTAGTGGGGCATTGCATTAGTTTGGGTGGAGTGGCGACTAATTGGGTGTCGAATATCTGAGGAAATATTTTCAGTGTACATGGGTCTTCACGATCAGTGATGATGAAAACTGGAGGTGTCTATTTGAGGGAGGCGTTAACTTTTTTTTCCAGTAAGTGGCGCTTTGCTACTCACGTATGTTGTCAGTGTTCTCCTGCACGATGTCAGTCTTGAGCAGGTTGTCTGCGAGTATGAAGGCTCCCTGCTCGACCGTGTCCAGCAAAGTGGTGGCGGCCCGCAGCTGCTCGCCCGCGCTCAGTTCGCGCCACGCTGTCTGTGCCTGTGGCTGGAGCAAATTGTTCACCGTCTCCACCATGGCCTGAAAGTGTTAAGAATTAAAGGTAAGGTCTTAATGAGAGAAATTGCCATTTTTGTGATAATCTTTACCAGTAAATTGTACCAGTTTTTTCAATGTATTTTTTTCTCGGTTATTTGTGGTTAATCTCCACTTATTCAAGAATGTTGGGGTTTAAAAAAAAAAAAAATTGATAAAAAAATTATAATGGCACTCAATTATCTGAGGATTTTCACTATTCGCGGGGGTCCACTGTACTTTATAAAAAACAGAAATGACATAATTAAATAGAATGTAAAGAATAAAACAGTTTATGCATCATGATTTAATGCTTCAATTCAATTCATTGTGCTGTGCCTTCTGGTGTGCCTGTCTTGGCCACATGAGGACAGTATAAGACAATCATACAGACAAACGAATGAGTCACAAACATTCCATTGTGTGTTAGCATTAAGCTAGTGGGGGCCTTCTTAAGGCAATGTTGTGTGGTTGTTTTAAATACACAACATGTAATTCTCATTGTTTTATACTTAGTTTGAGGGTAAAATTGAACTGGGAGTGGCAATAAACAGCTTGAAGCCTGTTGTTTGATGACTTGTTCGCATCCTGCCAGACTGTTGCTCATTCTGAATGAACAGAGGTGAATTCACTGCCTCGGCAAAGCATTACGTCGGGTACTCGTATGTCAAGGCACCGCTGTTCTGTAAAACCCCATCAAACACAAATCCGCGACACAGTGGGGGTTTCACTGTACACGCTTGACTCTGTAGGAAATATAAACCAACGAATGCAATTATTAAAGCTGTAAATGAAGCAAAAGCCGCTCAGAAGACAGAAGTTCCAACGAAACGCGGCTCTCGGCGGGGTTTTTTAATGGCCATGATGAATTCTCTTCCGTGCTGACATTCCCGTCACATAAAAAGCACTCGGGTGAAAAATGCCACGGCGTTTCGGCGCGGTAGCCGGCAGATGAAGCGGCCATTTACCGCCGGCATAACTATCCGGCGTGAGTCTCTGCCGCTGGTTAACGCCGGCGAGCGTCCATTACGCCCCGCTTTAATCAACAACAATGCTGGCGCGGGTAAAGCGGGGGAACAAACCGGAACATTTGCAAGACAAGATGAAAAATTAAGACCCATTAAAGATTTAGAAATGCCAATGGCGATATTTGAGCATTGAATGCTAATTGGATGAGAGCACGCTGTTCATTCCAATGGGGGCGAGTGTCTGTACATGTTGGGAAGAAAGAACTCTGGCATTCCCTTTGCTCTTCTTCATTAACTAACCTCATACACACAAGACAGAAATGATTCATTTAACTGGATTTTTTTTTTTTTTTTTTTTTTTTAAATCAGCCCATTATGAAATGGACTTTGGGGAATGGCTGTGAAAATGAAGTCAAAGTTGATAAGCAGAATCGTTCACTAGGCTATCAAATGAATGCCTGATCAGAACAGGTTGAAAAGTGAAGGAAAGCAGCCTGGCGTGCCCTCATACTGATCGCTTTGATGATTGTGCAACTAATAAAATGAGATTTTTGCAGCAAAGAGTACTAGGCGTTTATTCAAGAGAATGCAGTCATTTTTAAAAAATATATTTTTGTCTCAATATACTGTATCATTTACCTGTCCCATTAAATACATTAAAAATAATTCATTCATTCAATTTCCTCCGCTTATGTAAGGTCGGGACGCGGGGGCAGCAGCCTCAGGAGGGAAGTCCAGACTTCCCTCTCCCCAGCCACTTCCTCCAGCTCTTCCGAGGGGATCCTGAGGCGTTCCCAGGCCAGCCGAGAGACATAGTCTCTCCAGCATGTCCTGGGTCGTCCCCGGGGTCTCCTCCCGGAACACCTCACCCGGGAGACACCCGGGAGGCATCCTAATCAGATATCCGAGCCACCTCATCTGGCTCCTCTCAATGCGGAGGAGCAGCGGCTATACTCTGAGCCCCTCCCGGATGATCGACCTTCCCCACTATACACAGTGTTGATGGTGCACTGCTTTCCCCTCCTGAGACGCTGGATGGTGGACCTGAATTTCCTCGGAGCCGTTCGGAAATCGTTCTGCATGGCCTCACCGAATTCCTCACACGCCCCCAGCAGGAGCGCTCTCCGGCACCCTGTCTAAGGACTCCAAAATGGGTGGGTATTCTGAACTGCTGTTTGGTGAATAGGCACAAATAACAGTCAGGACCCGTCCCCCCATTGGGACACACAAGCCCCTCCACCACGATAAGGTGACGGCTCAAGGAGGGGTAAAAATAAAAATCAACCTAAATAAACACGCTTATTTGAGGTATTGGATGGTCGTGGAGAGGAGGCACTAATATTTCATTATCATACATTGTCACCAGGGCTTGACATTTACTTTTTTGGTCACCAGCCACTGTGGGCAGTGGTTTCCCAAAGTTACTTGCAACTCAGCATTTTAACCAGCCCCAAATATATGTTGCATTATTGCTTGGAAGTGAAATACCACACAGTCAACAGGGTGGAGCGTTTGTTGATCCAGCTTTTTGCTGATTGAAATAGAACCTGCCAAAGTGGCGATCGGGAGAGGCGGAGCTACCTGCCACGGCTAAAATTCATTGGCGGGTGTTAATGATTAGCCCTGAATGTCATCATGGCCATTGTCATACCAGTGGTACAAGGTACGGGTGATGCGAGAAGTTTATTTTTTTCTTCCTGCAGTCGGACATTTATTTGAGGTGCGACCCTATTTCAGGATCATTGTAGCACCAACCTGGAAGAATTGCAACCCCACCGACAGCAGCACGACACCTCTGTAACACGGATGTAATGATTCATTATTTGCCGCTCGTCTCCAATCACACTTTACGCGCGAGAGGCGCAGGTTGGCTTGCTCTCGATTAAAGAGGCTTTTTTTGTTTTGTTTTTTTACACCGCGCTGCCAGATAACTGACATTTGCCTTGCCTTTGTTCTCCACAGCAAGAAATAAACGCCTCGAATGGGAGATGATGGACGTACAGACCGAGTTTGTGTTGGTTGTCGTGCAGATAACGCACCGCGGTGCGTAACGCCTACAAATGTCTCATTGAAACCAGACAATGACATCTTCATGATCATTCATTCATTGAATATTATTTGATTTCTTTTCAATCGTATTCGCTAAACTGTGGCACCGGTTCAAATAAAATAAATTAAATGTCAATAAAATTCAATTAAATCAGTATAATTGAATGTACCGGTATATCATAAAAAATCATCATGTAGTATTTTATTTGTTGTATTATTATTTTATATTTATAATTATACGGAATTTAAATGAATGAATTAAAATAAAATAGAGCAAAAGGAATTTCATACAATAAAATACAATAATACAATGAAATAAAATTTAAATTAATCTAAATAAAATGGATACGTATAAAATAAATTCATAATCAAATGTATTACAGTATTTAGCATTCTATTATTTAGATCATTCTATATTTATGTAACTATATAATATATACAAATAAAATAAAACTGATCAAATAACATTACAATTAAATCAATTCAAATACATTAAAATAAATTTGAATTGAATCAAAGTAAAATAATGTACATAGATGACAAATATCTATTTTTGTAAGTCTGGATTGTGACTCAGTTGTTTTCTAATTTATAAGCAAGTTGTGGCGTCAGTTGAAATAAAATAGAAATAAATAAAATACAATAGGATTAATAAAATCACAATGTAAAAAAAATCATTGAGTTAGAATGAAATAAAATGAAGGGAAATCATGTCAAAATGAATTGAATCAAAATCCATCCCATTAAATAAGAAATACATTTATGACAACCAAATTCTGTTATACTTTTGTCTGTCGCTTTAGAATTTGTCCTGAATGCTCTTGTTTTCCCCGAAAAAGTGTTTTGGCATCCTTTTTTTTTTTTGGATCGTTTGAGGAAATGCTCACGATGAAGCGAAAGAACGATGAGCTGGTGTGAAGCGCTGCAACGCGTGCTCCATTTAAATGAGGCAGACGTTAGCCAGTGGCCTGGCGCTGGTCCATGCCGGCCTGTGCTGTGTTCTCTTCTATCTGCGCTTTGCCGATTGATGAAATGAACTCGTGGGTGGGAGGGGTCTGGGGAATTGATTTCTGATCCCCTTCCCCTTACACCCCCAGGAATTCTTTCCCCCTCTGCCACCCTCGCTGTTGGATCCTCGCACTCGATTTCTCTCAGTGACGTTGACGTCTCCCAACGGGGAACGAGAAGACGACAAAACAAGGGGGGCAACTCATTCGCCCTGTCCGCTTAAATTTGACGAGTCGTCGCGTCTGCCTCTTTCTGACCTGTTCTGCTTTACCTAGTTGCTTTGTCAGAGGTTGTCTCGTTTATTGCATGGCAACGACAGACATGCCAGCGCACCGTCAACATGAGCGCCGTTGTGGGCAGGTTACTACATAATGCTGTCTCGATGGTTAGGGTTGACAATATCACAACATCAAAACCATGAAATATAATCAAACGAAGAATGAGGCTTGTAGCCATGCAACAGCTTATTTAAACTTTTTTTTTTAAACAGTCCAGTACTTTTCTTTTTTTTTTTTTACACGTACAGAACACTTTTCACTTCTCAAGTACATACTTTAAGTACAGTTCAGTTGGATTTAAGTACAGTAATTGTGCTTTTTAGGAATAAAACCTCGGCTATATAGCCGTTGGTGGCTATAGAAGTCAAATATCCATTTTAATTGGGTGGTGCTTGGTGTAAATAGTTTGAGAACTACTGGTCTAGTATACAAATTTGGTAGTAATCGGACAAAATCTGGAGGACACGTTCACTTGAAGTACGCCTTGGAAATAGCCAAAATGAGCCCGCGACAAACTAAAATGGCCGACTTCCTGTTCATTTTACAGCAGGGACCCTTGAGACCTTTTTGGTGGGTCTACAAATGATGGACTTGCCCACTGAATTTACTGCTGCTAAATAAACCTGGATTGAAGGGCAGAATTTTTCAAAGATTCTCAGTTTTTGAGTACGGGAGCGTCCTCACAATGGCAATTTATTTGCCCCATGACTAAGAAACGAAGCAATAACTAGAAAAAGCATCGGAGGAGCTTCATATAGAATGATGGCCATGCCAAGCCTTTGACGTGAATATCTCTATGAATGTACTGCATAACTTGGTCTATGTTAATGTAGTGTAAAATCCACAGTCAAATGAATACGTTATGAACGGTGACGCCGTACTGAGGGGAGTTTAAAAAAAAAAAAACACCTCCCACTTTTAAGACTTCAATTAATCAGGCAGAACTCTTGCACTCCGGGCCAGATGAGCTTTCTGTTTATGAGGATATCTTCATCTTCCGACAAATTGACTTGCGGGAGGTGTGTGTGTGTGTGTGTGTGGGGGGGGGGGGGGGGGGGGGGTTTCTTTTATCATCGAGCCTCCCTGGAAGGTCACACCGCCCCGCCGTGACACTCCCCCTGGTCATCCTCGCCAACAAAGGTGTCGCTTTAATGAGGGGCTTCAAAATCCTCCCTGGGTCCTACAAAGTCACACTCACTTGGTTCCTACTAAGGCATGATATGTTTTTCATCTTCTATGGCGGAATTCGCCCGCAGCCTCAACTTCCCGTCAAGCCGACTAAACGGAAGAAAGCTTTCGGAGGGGCTCTCGAAAACACAGACGGACGTAATCGCCGTAATTGGACACCATTAATATATCCTCCAGGCGCCATTTTTACCGCGTTTGCGAGCAATCAAAAGGGCTCTTTGGTGCACAACACGGCAAGGTGATCGTTACGTGCTCTGTTGTCAAAGCGTCTTGTTCACTGGAATTAAATTGGCTGTGATACACGGCCTGAGAAATCACACGCAGCGTTCAATGAGTGGAATCTTTTTAAAATTCAGCCCCTGAAGCCAGCTTCACTTAGACGCATGGAATTTGGGAGGCATGTCTGTCATGTCAGAAAAGTCTGCCATTTTGATTGAGAGCAGCCATTTTAGGATCATTTCCAGTCCTTCAAACATGAACTTGGAGCACCGAGGTTTGACGACTCTTGGTATTTTTTGCAAAATTCTGCCCCAGAAGCCTGCCCCATGAAAATTTGGTTGGCATGTCTATCATAAGTATACCAACAAAAAAGTCTCAAGAATATCCGAAAAGAAGCTGAAAGTCTTGTCTTTTGGGTTTGAAGTGGCCATTTTAGGCTGCTTTTGGTCATTTCTCGGGGCACTTCAAAAGCAAAGTCGTCCTGCAGATTTTGTAGAATTGCTAGCAAATTTCAACCACGTATCCGACAAGTGCGATGCTAAAATGAGAAAAGTTTTGAGTTTTGGTCAGTGCGTGTGGGAGTGGAAGTTTGATGAAGTTTGATTTAAAGCATCCACACAACCACATGAACACCTAGTAAAGACGACTTAAAACAATAGTTCTGTTTTCACAATATATAAGCAGAACTTTAACCCCAATCCACTAACTGTCCATGGTCCCCCCCCCAAAAAAAACAAAAAAAACAAAACCTGATGACAGCGAAAATGTCACCCGCAGGGAGCAAATCACGCAATGTGCCAGCGGCCTTGCAAAGTAGCTGAGTGAAGTGATTGAGGCGGTTTCTGAAAATTGGGACACGCATTCATTATGTATCGGGACGATCATAACATGCCAGGACTTTAGCTGACTTCGGAGTTGACTTATTTATTGAAGTAGTTTTGGTGATTTAGCGCTTTACGTTGGACAATCAAAAATGGTGTGAAAGTCCTGGAACAATCACATAATTTGGGCTGAAATTAAACTGGAAAGGGAAACCAAATAACGGCTCCAGGCTTTGATACCAAATTCCAAAGGTTGGCAGCTAGATGTACCGCAGTCTGCCAGGAAACAAAACTACGATGTATTACTGAAAATGGAAAGTAAAATTCCACATACCTGAACATAAAAACGGCAGGAGCGCTCTCGCTTCTGCAGCTGTCAACCAAAGAAAAGCAGAAGATGTCAAGTATGCCAGGCGAGAGGAAGAAATTCATCATCATGCATCAACTGGAGAAACTTCACAGACCGAGTCCAAGTTGCCAACGAGACACCCCAGTGACTTCTACTCACAACTCTTTAGGCTGGAGTGTTTCCATCCGCTAAATAGGTTTGCCAATGAAATGTAAAGTGTATGAATCAAAGGCGATTCAAAAGCCAATCGACATTGTTGGCCGTTTGCTCATCATTGCATTAGCAACACAGCAAAACTTTATTCGATAGGGGGTGTTATAAAATCCTCACTCCTGTTCCCCCCCCCGCCCACCCCTCTCTTTTTTTACACTGATGCTAAAAATCTCAATGGAGACATCTGCGTCTGGAGTCCGGAGCAGGTGTTGTTCTTTGAGTAAAGCCGCCCGGGCAAATTAACGGCGGACAATTTGAATTTCACTGCAGATTGCGATTTGCTTTTGGCCACTCAGCAGCTACACAGTAATTATGGCTGGGCTCTAGGACCAATCAATGCAAAGGATAGATGGGCCATAATAGGAAGCTCAGATCCACTTCACCACTGCTTCTGGTGTGAATACGGACGGATGAAGGCGTAGAAGAAAGTGTAGAGTTGGCTCAGGATGGCGGGTGGCTGTTGACTGGCTAACCGTTAGCTAGTCTGCGCGTTGAGTGCCTCTCGGGGACAGTCAGTTTTGGCCGTAGCAGCTAGTGTAAGAATGTGCTCGTTCTGCATTTATTTTGAAATAAAATCCTATCCTTGACTACCTGTGAAGAGATTATAATGCGTTCCAACTTTCGATGGTAGGCTATGTTAAATTCGCTAACGGTGGTTACTTTACGGTAGCCGTGCAGTTGTGTAAAATAGTTCTGCTTCGGAGTTGACACATTGCTATGTGGATCTGCAGCAACTTTAGTCTATGTGGAAAAAAATCCCGCAATATAGAGAATATTTCACCACATAAAATTAGATATGTACGATTTAAAAATATGCGATAACGCAACAAGTTAATCGCGATATGGCGAGGTAAGACTGTACTGCAATTAATCCCTGAACCAGGGCTTTTGTCAATGGGAACGAGAATTGATCCCACGCCAGCTGCAGCATTGTCAGGTACTATATGTGAACCACTATACTATCGGAAATCAAAACAACAAAAATACGGCGATGCCTCTGTTGGAATACCTTGTTGAGGCTCCGTGCCGCGCTGTCCTTTCCCCCCGGCGTGAGGTTGCGCAGCTGGACGTCGAGGAGATCAACCAGCTGCACCATGGCCCTCACCGTATACGTGATGTCCCCCGCCTGAAGGTTGCGCTTGGTCTGCTCGGCCAGCTCCCGGGCGATCACAGCCGCCGTCTCGCCCGCTTTCAGCTGAAACGTGAAGCGGCGGAACAATGAGCGATGGAGGGCAAGCATGCGTGGCTTCGCACCTGCGGGGATGAATGGCTATTGCCGCACGGCAGCTGTACATGACAAATGGCGACGCAGAAATGCGTGGCCCCGGCAAATGGATACTGTTTAGCCTTTGCGTTTAGCAGAGTTGCTGCTTCTGTAAATGCAATTAATGTCGCGTGTACACTGGGGGCTATATCATATGCAATTATAGAATCATAAACTATTAGTGAGGGATCTCCCTTGATAGTGTTATGCCTTTATGAAAGTAATATACAAAAACGTCACCGCTTTGGGGAGGAAGGGGCTAAAAGACCAATGGTTTCTCGCCGCTTCCATGCATTTTAAATGTACCGCCATCTGCTTACAGTACTAAAATACTGGATTACGACAGATTGTAATCTGCTGCTGTATTAACTCATTCGTTGGCAGCTGTTTTCAAAGCAGTTCTCCATATTGTCAGGCGTTTTACGAGCATTTTGACCTGATCTTTCAAGACCCACAGAATATTGTGTTCTGTGGCAATAGGAGCACCAGACCTACCAAAAGAAAGACTTGTTTCTTTCTTGTCTTGTTTTGCTTGTTTCTAGCTGTTTCTGCTCTTTATTAAATCATTCACTGCCAGCCTTCCCAGTTAACATGGATATTTGACTGCTAAAGCCGTCAATGGCAGTGAATGTGTTAATTAGTAGTATAATTAGTTGTAGAATGGGTTGGTTTCACCAAAAACACTGGTTTCTTAGCAAAAAGCGTATTTTGTCCTAACATATACTGTATATATATATATCAAGTATTTCATTGATATTTGGGTATTTTCCTTCAATATATTTTATTTTTGTAATCGATTTTTGTTTCTATATGTATTCATAACAAATATTGTTCCTGAAATGTGTGAAATTTTTGTCCAATATTTTTGAATTTGTTTTATTTGTGTTTTTTCGTCCAATATTTGGTTGCATATTTGTTTTGCTTTTAGATCATTCATATTTTGAGCTGTGCCACTCCCATGAGCAAATAAATCCCTGCCGTCTTTTGCTCAACAATATGGCGATAATGCTCATAAGCGTGATCATTTTGCCTACGCGGATGGTGACAGTCGTCGAGATGAGTTTGTTCCCCCCCCCCGTTTGCCACAAAGCTGTTTATTAGAAGCTCAAGCACCCCCACACAAGCACATCCCTTGGTATCCCCACAGCTAATCAATAACATTAATTGACCAATTAAGTCGAGAAAAAGGAGAAAAAGACAGAAAATCCAAGGTCCTCTGAGTATCTTTGATTTGCATTGTGCTTTGCTTCTTTCTTAAAAGAGGCCAGCAGGACATGAGGGTGTTTGGATACCTTGTGGCTGATGATGTTGACCCAGGGGGAGGTGCAATTGCTGAAGTCAGGCCCCTGGAGGTCCCAGTAACTCTCGGGACCCATGCATGAGTACGAGGCCACGCCTGAGAGAGGAGAAACAACAAGAGTGTCATCAAAATCAGGCGCAAGAGATGCTTAGGAGTGCAGGAAGGAAACACAAATTAAGAAAATTAAAAGAAGGGAAAAAACAATCATAAGATGTGAAGGAATAGGGAAAGGAAAGATAAAGTCAAAAGGGGAAAATAGGAGACAAAAAAATCAGAGGAAAGAAGGAGGAAAAAAAGAAGGGAAAAAGGTAATTAGAAAAATAATGACAGGTCACAGTACTGTCATCCAAAAAGGAAGAGACAACAAGACAAAAGAAAAAGTGATGAAAAACAAAACAAAAACAGAAACGAAGGAAACAAGTACCAAATAAGAAATAAAAAACAGGAATGAAGAAGAAAATGGGTCGAAAAAAGGAAAACATCAACAAAGAACAGGCGAGAAAACAGAAAAGAAAAAACACATGATGAAGAAAAGACAAAGAAAGCAAAGAACAACCCGGAATTTAGCAAGTCGTGTCAATCGTTTTCAATGCTTTCACAATCATTGAATTGAACAACAAAAACAGAAGAAGAAACCAATGCGAGCCGAGTGTGACATCAGCGTGTCCTTGCTCGTACTTGGGGCTTTGGCTGCTCGGCTCAGACGAGGTGCACTAACGCATCCGTTTTGATTGACATATAATTTCCTTCCCCTGTCCACCTTGGGCACGCTTATGTTTGATGGGTTCATGAGATAAGAGTGGGGAAGGGAGACGAGGGAGGGCGCTGCTGCATGAAAGCCTGTGGAGACGCGAATCTGGTCGTGTCAAGAGAAAAGTGAGTCGCCCTGCGGGAGCCCAAACGGCCCTTTCCTTTGTCAGTATGGTGGGGCACGGCAACCCTCTGCCCCCCCCCCCCATAGTATCGCCACATTTGGCGAACTTGCAGCATTCCCATTTTTTTCGGATCACAGTGCCACAAATTCTACCTAGCCACAAATGTTAATGTGTGATTCTCTTGACCCAGACTCCGGCATCTGTCTGCTGAATAGCTAGCTGGCGAACTAGCTAGTTCACTAAGACTTTGCTAAAGTTTGTTGTGTATTAAGTTGCCTTACCTCAACAAGTGGTTGCATAATATACAACGTGACCTGGGGAAAAACATATTTACATGCGATTCTTTTGACAAACGTTGCAGCCTCTGCTAATTAACTAACTTGTTCACTAGTTAGCACACTCGCTAACATTGTGCTTAGATTTATGGTGAATTACACTGACAAGTGGTCGTGCAATGTCTGACAAGACCAGGAAAAAAAAAAAGAATCAACTAGCGATTTCCTTGACCGACGTCGCCAAGCAAGCTAAAAGAAAATCCCTAGCGCCTCTCTATAATAATGTGCTAAAGTTTATCTTGAGTTAGGATGAATTATCTTGACAAGTGGTCATGTTAATTTTGACAAGAACAGGGGAAAAAAAAAAAAAAAAGAATCATCTAATGATTTTCTTGACCAACATAAAAGTCTGTTGCACTCAGTAACAATTTGCTATCGTTTATCTTGAATTACGATTAATTATCCAGGAATAACATCATCCTCGCACAAATCTCTTGACCAGCATTGCCGCATCTTCTAACTACGTAGCTTGTTCACTAGCGAGAGCTGAAAAAATGTCTCGCTAGTTTATCGTGAATTATAATGAATGACTTCGACAGTTGGTCACGTAATGTGTGACAAGAAACATAATCAACATGCAATTCTCTTGCATGTTGATTATGTATTATAATTCTCCACCGTGTCAGCAAGGTAACAAACCCGATTGCTAACTGGCTTACTCGCTAACATTTCACGAAAGTTTCTCGTATATATGTATATGTATATATATATATATATATATGTATATGTATATATATATATATATATATATATATATATATATATATATGTATATATGTGTATATACATGTATATATATATGTATATATATATACACACACACACACACACACACATCTCGCTTTTCAAAGTCTTTTTTCCTGTAAAAGCTGATTTCTATATCTACGATGTGTATATATGAAAATTGACATCACCTATGGTCCCAGGAGGACAAGGCATCTTGGCGACAATTCCCTGCCCAGTTTTGGGCCAAGAGATGTCCAACATGACCAGAGGATTACAGTACTCCACCCTGACGTTGGGAAACCTGGAGGAAGGCGGCGACCGTTGGTCATCTCCCGTGCCCAGGCGCCCCACTGGCGTCTGGGCCCTCGGGGGGGCCGCCGCCCACGTTGACGTAGTGGCTGTAGTGGTGGTGGCTGTTTTAGTTGTGCCGGTCCTGGCCGTTGTAAAGGTGACGGTGGTGGTGGTGGGCCGCGTGGTGGTCCTTGTGGTGGTGGTTGTCGTGTCCATGTAGACCATTGCGGAGGATGAAGTCTCTGGATGGGGGGGGGGGCAAGCAAAATCACGTGTCAGGCGACCCAATCCATAGACACCAACTATACATCAGCCCCACCTTGAGTGGGTTGAGCCACCATATTGGACGTTATGCCCTGTAAACTAATGCAAGTAAATGGACTGAGCTTCAAAGCTGCGACAAAGTGCACAAAGTTAATGCCTCTCATTAATGCCTATTATTTGGAAAACTGATAGGCACCACAACAACGTATGTCAGGTTTAATATGATAATTACAAATGGGTAATCCTTATGTGTTGAAGTTTAAGGTAAGCAACAAACCGATTCATGTGTGATATAACTGTACAGCTCTGAAATGAAAATGGTCAAAATACCAAAACAGGTCAAGGTTTTCCTCTCTGATTTTGCTATTTATGTGCAGGACAAAAAAGTAGGCTCTTTTTGGTTCGAGGTAACATTCAGACAGACGTGAGGCCACCACAGCATTTGACAATTGAAGTGATTTGAAATTGCAAGAGGCTGCTCTGTCCTCGGCTACAGTTTAACACCAGTTTGAGAAGCTTTCAGGCTGTCACACTGGTCCAACGCGTAGTACAATTTTGTACAAAGTTCCAAGGCTTCAACCCGAAGCTTATGATGCTCAACAATCTGAAATCGATAGGCGTAAAGCTTTATAACTCTCTGAAGCATCCGCTGAGTTGAGCTTTTGTTGATGCCGAGTTCCAGTGCCGCCCTCCGGATAGACTTTCCCTGGCTTTGCCCAAACGCCTGCTCTAGGGGTTCAGCGTTTTCATCAGCGGTGATAGTACCTGGCCCTCCACTGCGTGAACAGATCATTTTTTTTCGAGATACTTGGCATGAATAGCGTAAATTGTACAAAATGTTGGTACAGTGTGACGAAGCTTGAACTGCAGTCGGGGACAGAAAAACTTTTTTGCAGTCTCAATCTCATGAGATCTGGCTCTGAGTGTTAAACGGCTGCTACATCTCCAAGCAGCAAATGATGGCCCATGGCTCCCCTTTTCCACGTACAACATGGTGGCGACGTTGACGTACGATTCAGCTCTCAAAGAGAGGTCTGTGTACATATTGTCGTTGAGCCAAACAGGTGGGTTTGTCGCGGACCACCGCTGGCAAAGTTAACACATTTCCAGCTGTGTTGTCGAAACGCGGCTTGGGTTGCTGCTATTTGTGGACCTCCAGACACGAAACCAAGCGGGTTCCCTATTTCCTGGATTTGATGGCCACTCCAGGAGGTGCTGGCTAATGAGGTTGTTTACCCGAGACGAGCTGCCGTCCTGGCAAACACAGAAAAATGTGCACACGCACAACAAACTCATCGGACAATGTGTGACAAAAATGCAGTCAAGCTTACGATTGACTTCATTACTGTATGTAATATAACACCTATTATTATTTATTTACATCAACAGACTGAGCAGTATGGACAGAAATGTTTTGGTATGATGATATCATTAAAAAAACTATATTCTTTAAATTGTATGTTTTTTTTGTTTGTTTTTTATAATACAGTGGTGCCTCGACATTTGACTGACTTCAACCGAGTTACAGTTTGCCGAGATGCAAACTGTTGTTCTGATGATTTTTTTTCCCCCCTTCAGATTATTTGTCTGAGCACTGTATGGTGGCAGTACCTCAACTCACTTCGAAGAGAAAAGAAAAAAAAAAAAATCAGCATTTTAGCAGGTATAATTACTGAACAATTCTTCAACATGAAAGGTTTCGGGCTGTTTAATGTTTAAAGTTTATGGTCAAACTAAACATAAAACCGAGAATTCCACATTGGTTATTTTAAGCAACCACATAGTTTAGCCTTTAAATCCACTTTGCTCATGCTAATGCTAACATACAATGGGGCAACACCACAGACGGATTAACGAGTAGCATGTAGCATCAATGTGGCAGTGTTGTAACTTGAGATGCACCGAATTTGCGGCCATCCAAATTTTTTCGGCCAAATATGGTCCAAAAGGGCATTTTCGTTTTTTTAACTTTTGTCGGTGAAACAAGACGGCCGAAACAGGATGCGTTTCTCTGGATAAAACTCAGAGGCGCCACCAACGATGAGGTGGCGTGCTCCACGGTTGGCTGATGGAAGATCATAAAACGATGAAGATACATATCTCAAAATAACGTCTCCGTGCTATATATGAGATGCGGTCAAGCTTTTGTAGTCAGATTATACATGCTTTATTTATTTTACCGAAGTGTATAATGTAAATAATGTACATTACATTTTTGATGGAAATTGAATATTTAAATCAAAAGGTTAAAAACAAAAAACAAAAAACAAGGAACATTTAAGATGGTGATGAATGGCATTCCCATGCCGGTTTAAGCTAATTAGAGTGTAATTAGCCTACACTTTGTTAGCCTAGCTGTCTCCAATAAAGAGGTTTCGAAGAAATTGAAGGCAAAGGGAAAATTCTTGGTTGATTTCACACGGAATGACGCAGCAAGACAGCAATGAGCGCCCAGCAAAAGTCAACGGAGCACACGAACACAACGAAGCTCCATCATCCCTCAGGGAGTTTGACAGTCGCACCCGTCACTAGGACTTTAATCAATAAAAAATTAAAAAAAATAAAAAAGCCCAAACATTTAACATCATTGACAACATCAGCACGGAGATCCCACAAGCATCTATCTCGGCAGCGAGTGTGCGCGCACCCGCCGCCGGCGTCTCTGCAATAAGCCCATTATTCATGAACGGCGGTCGCACATTTACATTTGAGGAGGAGCGATGACGACCTCAAACAGAGCGCATCCGGCTCTTGGTAAATAGCCGTGTCAATTTGGCCGTAATTGAAATGTGCCGGCAGCGTTCACATACTGTCAATGGGTCATTCCAAAATGAGAGGACATTTTCTGCAATGCACAAAATAAAGAAACGTGCACTTTTTCTTTTTTTTTTTTTAATGACAGCTGCCCTGAGACAAAATGTAACTGTAACTGTAGTAGCAGTAAAAATTCCTAAATATTGTACCAAATCGTTTTCCTTTTGTACCTCATGCTTGATGTGCAATTTAAATGTTAAATATAAAAGATAAAATAAACTTTCTCTTCCTCATATTTTAAATCGTATTTATGCGCTTCAGTTACAAAAGCAAACCTGTTACTAAAATCCTTTTAGCCACCTAGAGGTTGAGGGAAAAAAAAGTGAGCTACATGACTCAGCAGTAATGACATCATCAAGCTTATTATCAGAATCAGAGAATCAGAATCAGAATCATCTTTATTTGCCAAGTATGTCCAAAAAACACACAAGGAATTTGTCTCCGGTAGTTGGAGCCGCTCTAGTATGACAACAGACAGTCAATTTACAGAACACTTTGGAAGAACACTTATTATCCTCTCTTCTATTTTTTTCCGGCCAACATTGAGTGTTTACCTCAAACTAACATAACACCTTTATTCATATTATCAGAAAAGACATATTAATATCAACAAATTGTTTTTAATATATATATATATATATATATATATATATATATATATATATATATATATATATACCCAAGTTTGTTCTTGACCAGTTAGCTTAGCAGCTAACACAGTAGCATGCAGTCAAGCAAAACATACATACATACCCTGTTTACCTGTTTTTACTCCCGTTTTTTTTTTTTTGTTTGTTTGTTTTTTCCTCTTCTTGAAAATATAACAAAAAATGCCAGTGTAAATATATTTTTCATTTCTGGCAGAAGGTACCATTGAAGGCGACACAAGTGCTGATAAGATGGAGGTCTGCACATAAGCCGTTTGGGATAAGGGAATTATTGGAGCGGATGCAGGATGGACAGATTGTATCATGAAGAAAAAGGAATTGCTGTCTAAAGTGAAAAGAAAAGTTGGACATATCGTGCTGGCATCAGGCAAAACCATTTAAAAGCATATTTATTATTTTTAAGGAGTAATAGCACAGGGAAAAGCATTAGCCAAATAATAATAATAACTTAAAATTATTGTTCTTATTTTTTTAAAGGTCCTTCCTGTTTATTACTATTATTATTACTGAATTATTTGTAATTATTATATATTTATACTAAATGTATGCATTTATTTTGAAATAAATCAAATTTTTAATCATGGTTATTTTATTGATGTATTTATACTCTTAAATAAATATGAATTGTTTTAATGCAGAAATATCGTTAATACAATTTCACTGCATGTATCCATTTGTATTCATTTCTAAATAAATATAAGTATTATTACATCAACATTTATTTTGTTGTTGTTGCTGTTATTATTATGAATGTATTCAATTTATTTAACAGATGTTTTTTTTTAAATACATATATAATTGATATCATTATTCGTGTATTCATTTATTTTAAAAATAAATGTTTGTTAAAATTGAATGTACTATTATCATATAAAGAAAAATAATTAACACAAAAAAGAGAAAAAAAGGCGAGATCAATGAAGATACACTGACGATGTAATCGCATGGCCACATTTTTTGGGGGTTATTCTCGCTTTGCACCCGCCCGTTCACCGATTCCTTTTTTCAAGTTTTTGTCCAATTATTATGATTTTTTTTCTTTTTGTTTTTCCTTTTTTTTATACCAAGCCCAAAAACGCTTATTGGTGGTTGATCCCCGCTTATTGAAGTATTCTTTGTTTTGTTTTTTTCCTCTTTTCTTTCAATGGGATGATAACGGACGTCAATTATCCACTGCAGTCCACTGTAGTTGAATTAGGATTACTGTTATGACAATGGGTTTTACTGGCGTATTTAAAAATGGCAGTACCATTTCTTAAAGCATCAATCAATCAATCAATCAACCTTCGGGAATTTAAGCAAGCTTCCTGAAGGGAAAGAGAAGAATTGGAGCGGGAATTTTTCTTGACAAAACGGAGTTTGATCAGTGAAAGTTCCACCACAGACTTGAATAAAAAGACTCCACATGCTGTCTAATTGTGTCATTGAGAGTCCTCTGATCATTTCTACTTTGCTTTAATGGCAACATTTCGAAGAACAATAATTAAAAAAAAAAAAAAAAAAACACAAATAAATTAGCTTCATAGCTAACCCCCACGTGGAGCTTTGCGCTTCATTTCAAAGTGAGCTAATTAGCCTCGCCGCTCGGTATCCCAAGGCCCTTGGCTTGCGCAATTAGATAAGCCAGCTCCGGGAGGAGGAGGTATTACCAAATGAATCCGGTACGTGTGACTCGTCGAAGGTTTGGCTGATCAAACGTGGACCGAAAAGGGCTTTCGGGCCTAGCGGGGAATTAGTCGGGGAAAGTGACTTTTTCCATCCTTGTGCTGAACCCAATTACCTCCTTTCAACCTTTATGCATAGCTACACCTGCAATTGGTACTTTCAAACACACTGGAGAAGATTGGCTCGTCGATGCGTGATGTCATTCATCAGACTTTTATTTATTTATTTTTTAATTTCCTTCCGCTGTTTAAAGTCTGCTAAATGGTATCTCAGCTTACATAATTTTTTTGCTTGGAGTGCACTGCAAATTAGAATAGCGAGGGTCACAATAACACCCCTACTAAAATCCATAATGCTCTTTCCCTGCACATTTTCAAGAAACTCCTCAAATGTCCATCTGTTCACCAAAGCGTATACCGTATTTAGAAACAGGAATATACACAAACACACATTTTCTAACTTCCCCTTGAAATTCCTTTTTGCTCCCATTGAAAATCCTCAATGGACAAAAATAATCCCTGTAGATGGTATAATGCAAAATAATTTTTCATAAGATTATTTAATCAACGAGAAGAGCTGTAGAATAATCGATTCTACAAATACTTGACAGGCCCAGCCCTAATAGGATGTGTTTATAAGTGTATATAATAAAAGTGTGGGGAGGTTCATAAAGCTTTAAAATATATATAAATACTACAATATACAGTCATCCTTTGCTATATTGCGGTTTCAGAGCATCACCATTTTTGTTTACTGCACAGTACGATGCAGTTACTCAACTGCACATCTCCAGTAAAGTAAACATCGTTAGCTAATTGAATATAGCCCACCACCGCGAGTTAGAATGAATCCATAACAGGTGGTTTGGATAGAGGGAGGATGGAAACAGTCGCTGGTACTCTTTCAATCGATTTATTAAACAAGCGGTATCAAAATACAGTAGCACACCCGCCGGTAGCCTCAACTGGAACTGTCACAGTACGCTACAGTGGCTAACGCCATAGTCAGGAACTCGCCAGCCAATAGTACGTCCACATACGTTCACTTCCACGCCACTCAACAGAGTAGACCCACCTTTAAAAGGCATGTACACAGACAACTCACATACACATACTATATTATTTGCAGGTGATGAAGTGTATTCCTAAAACATATATACATATAATAAATATAAATATTTATAAATATTACCATGAATGCTTGGTCACTCCTTGGCGGATTTCATCTATTGTGAGGGTGGACTAGAGCGTAACCGCCGCGATAAACGTGGGACGACTGTATTACGTTTGAAAAGCTAGTCAAGATGTGGCAAACGATGTCACCCAGCACCTGTACATCACTGCGCTTAGTCAGCGTCCAATCAGATTGCCCTGACGTCATCCACCAAGCATTTAAATTATTATTATTATTTCATTGTGTTGTTATCCATCAACTGGAACGGGGGGGGGGCGGCTCAATTACGCAGCCAGACATCCGGTAATGCTTCGATATCATCTAACATGATGAGAGCCATAATGGAGGGGAGCCATGCATTGTTTGGCAATTAATTTCTCATTCCCGAGCGCTTGTCCCGGGACTTGAGAGGGCATTTAATGGAGGTCAGGCGGCAAGGGGAAGATGAGCATGCAGTAGCCGCGCTCGCGTGACAAATCGCAGCAATTCCGAGATACGTACCCTGCCATCTTCTGACAAGAGCTCTGGTAAAATGTACACTTCGGTTTTTAAGACGTCAGATCAAAATAGGATGTGTGATAGAATGGTGTTTATTAAGGTGGAGTCCAAACATAATTGTACTGCACAATAATTATTGTTTAACATATTTCCTCATATAGTGGCCAGGGCTGTTTATTTTCAAAACTTCAAGTAGAACTATACTTCTATTAGGGGCAAGGTGTTTATTGAATGTGATCCCTTTATTTGTAGGAATAAATTTGTATCCTATGAAAATGTAGTTTCTAATACTATTTTTAAAAAAATGTATGTCCTCCTGTAGTGGTTGGGGGCGTTTATTAACACAACTGCAGGGAGTACCAGGCATTAAGGGCAAGGCGTTTATGTGATGTGCAAATGAGCATGTAGCCTACATTGCTAAGCCTCGACATCAAACGAGCGGCCTTCACTGGTTTAAGTGACTTAAGCAAGCTCTTTCTTGATACTGCACGGTCCAGGGGGGGGAAAAAAACCCAACAAAAAACGTAGCCACGTGGGGAGCGTGGGGGTGTTCTTGAGGGTCTGCGACCAGGGAACCCATCGGACAACATCAGAGCACTCGAGCCGCACTCCGATTATCCCCCTAACACGCTCTTGCCAACCCTCGCGTTTATCGCTTAGACGCTCTTAATCAGTTTAGCGGGTGCCCGAGCCAAAACATGGAGTGTTTCGGGCACGCTTTCCCCTCCAAGAGCCTGCGGGGCGCGGCGTCTGGCGTGAGGCCGCTGCCAGATGGCAACATGTGGCAAACGTACAAAAAAAAAGGCCAGACAGTGAATGAATCTCTGACACGGACTGTGTGCGAACATCTTGGGCCCACATACTGGGTCGCATATTGCCGTAACAGCTTTGGGATTCATTCAGAAATCAACCAAGAGCTCCCAAAATGGGCCTGAGTTATTTATGATGACCGCCATTTTACACAATAGAAATTTACAGAATGACAAGAAATAATCCACAGCCACAAAATCCAATCCATCATATGCGCAGTCGCATGCCATGAGATGAATGCAATCATTCCTCTGGCCAATTATTAATAATAACCACCACAAGGCTTGGGCTGGTATCAGATTCTGACGCTATGATAAAAGTGAGTAAAAATATTGCAGTTTGTCTGTATTGCAATTACTAAAATATATTATTTGTCAACATTTTGCCATTGAATGCACTTTGGAGGTACTTGACTAAATTTAAGTATAGATTTTGAAAAATACATGATCAAACTGTAGTCAACAGTAAAAGTACTTCAGTACCTCAAAACGGAGACGAACTGACGTTAGCCATGCTAGTTAGCTCGTTATCTGCCTTGGTAGCGAGTCTATAGTTTTACTGATTTCACCAGCTGGAGACAAGCTAACTTTCTTAGCTGGTCGCAAGTGTTCATTTCAAGACAGTCTTATTGTAATACAGTGCATCTTGTCGAGCGGCGCTCTCGTGAATGTGACATTCATAGTCTACAAAGTCGCGGTACGCTCACTTCAGTGACTGCTCGCACCAACAACGGGAGAGGGAGTTTTAGCGGTTTTGAAACCATGTCTTTTTAAAACCGCGCTGTATTTTGAAACCTGTCACCGACCCATGCCATGCCAAATGCAGCCACCACCTTGCACGACAGAAATAAACACGACAACCAGAAATAATACAGAGTGAGATGAAAAATCCACTACGACCTACCACTAACTACCACTTCGCACAGAGGAACAACAATTAAAGATAATCCTAAATCCCAACATCGATTGCTCGGTCACATGTATGTGTCATGAAATAAATGTAATCATTCCTCTCGCCAGTTATTCATGAGAACTGCAAGCCTTGCATAACAGAAATAAGCACGGCAACAAAAAATAGTCCAAAAGAACCGAGAAAGTTGCAGCGTTGTATAATTAAGTGGTGGCTTTTTTGTTCCCCATGAATCCCAGCAGATTAAAAAGCATACATTTATAGCACGCTAAATAACTGGCTGCTGTAAAAATATTACACTGCGCTAATAAAAGTCAGTAAAAGCTATAATATGTGAAAGATGAGAACGGAGGGAAACAATGAAATAACAAAATAAATAAAACGTTTTTGTTACTGCTCTTTAACGACTCTGCTAAAGTAACTTCATCATGCATTTTTCTTGCCCTTGTATATTTAAAATATAATACATTTCCTTCATACACATTGGCCCCTGGAACTAATTTCAGATTCAATTGTTTCCGCAGTCCAAATACACAGCGGCCAATTCCGTGTAACAGTGTAGTTCCCACACTATAAACGTGCTATGATCGATATATTGTCATATTTTAAGGTATGGGAGAGTCTTTACCTGAATGCTGAGTCCTGTTTCAAGGGTTAGGGTTAGGTTTCAGGTTAGGTTAGGCTTGGATTACAGTTGGAGTTCGGGGTGAGGGTTCCGTTTCAATTCAGATTAGGGTTGAATTATTGTCATGGTTGGATGGCGGTTAAGGTTTGGGATTACGGTTCGCTTTGGGGTTATTTTAAATTTGGAATACGGTTTGGGTAAGAGTGTGGGCTTTGGGGGGGAAGTTACGGTATAGTTGGATTTGGTGAAGTTTTGGGTTTCGTTTCCGGTTAAGATTGGATAACGGTTTGGGTTAATTCTTTGGTTTGGGTTTAATTTTAGGGTTGGATTACGGTGAGGGTAAGGTTTCGGGGTTAGGCATCCACCACAACCACAGAAAAACAAGGAAATAGCTCAAGACATGAAACCATACTCTAACCCTTGCAAGGTGCTTCAGAAAATCCACAGCTTCCTCAAATAGTGTGTGACTTATTAAGATGTATAGCACCCCCCCAAAAGATGTTGCATTTTGTTCTCTGCAAGAAAACGTGACATTTACATGCAGCGTCAGGAAGATGATCAAACAGCTGCTTTATTACTCTGGAGGGGTTTTTCATGTACTCTCCAATTTTTTTTGTTACCCCCGCATTTCAATTTGTGCCCCATCTGTCCACTCGTACAGAGGATTCACTGTCGCTATTCACGCGGCTCGTCTGGAGGGCCGCCGATTTTGCACAGCAACTCGTATCCAATAAAAGGAGAAACACACAAGCTCCCTCTTATTAAGCACAACAAATTATATTACGGCTGGCTGTGTGTCGGCCAAAGCAAACGCCCTGTTAGCGCGGTCACGGAATATATGAATTGATTACCGCAGCAGGACGTCTCGCATCTGGGAGAGGAAAAAAATATTTTGGATGGAGCTCGCAAGCAGCAGGTAGCGGCTTCGCAGCAAAATGACAGAGGAGTGGAGAATATTTACCAAAGACATTGTTCTGTTTATGAGCAGCCCATTCAAGCTGGTGTTTTTATGAATGGTTGTGCCAATGTGCCAGTTACATAATTTTAATACAAACAATGTCATCCATGAAGGGCCTTCGACAGGTGAATCCTGTTTCTGTGCACAAAAAAGTCAAATTCAGCAACAATTACAATCAACTCGGGTTCATCTTAATTGCTTACGTCGAATTTAAAAAGTCAACAGAATGAACTACAGCTTTATGTATTATTGGTTTGAGTAGGATCAGGTTTAGGGTTTGGTGTTAGAATATTGGGTTTTGTTATTCATTGTTATGCAATGGTTGTGTAGTAGTGCATCCTGCAGCCTTTCGTGCAGGTAAAAACTGTGCCAAACAACCTTTGCAAGTGAATCACCGTGGGGAGCCCTGATGGGACAATCCGAAGGAGTGTTCAATAGCGGTAGGCTACTGCTGACAAACAGATGCTAAACCTGAATCTTTAACTCTGTTTCAAACCAAAACAGTAGCACTGACCGAAGCATCCAAACTGTCCTGCAGATGAAGTCAAGTGTGGAGATGCGCTCCACGTTATCGTGTCCAAGCTTTTTTGCTACTTGCTCGACCCTCACTGTGCTAGGATATGAAAAATTCGACTTACCGAGTCGGTTGTCCAGCACGCCGAAGTCCAAGGAGTACTTGACCACGTGGTAATTGTTCCAAACGTAAAGCAGATTGTCTCTGGGATTATAATCCACAGCAGCGATGTACTGGTACGAGTTGGGGAAAGGGATGTCCAGGTAGCCGTCTTTGCTCAGCTCCGTGTTGTAGATGTAGTCGATCTTGTTCCCTGTGGCCTCGTTGTCGTCGTCTTCGTACACCGACTTGACAACGTATAGGACCCCGCAGATCATGAAAGCGTTAGATGCCGAGCGTTTGTCGTAGGCCGTGTCCCACGTGCCCTCCATGCGCAACGTGTACGGGTTGAGCTGGCTTATGACCACGCGCCCGTTGTTCTGCTCGGTGGCGTAGATCACCCACAGGCCGTTCTCGTCCACCGCCAGGTCAATGTCGGATTTCCCGCCCCAGCGGTACGGCGAGGTGTCGTGGTAGTTGGCGTTGGCGATTATGGCCTCGCCGCTCTTGATGCGAGTGCGCAGGTCGAACTTGACGATGTTGCGCGTGCGCTCCTTGTTGAAGAACAGCGCGCCGTCGTACACCACGAAGCCCGTTCCGTCCACGCGGTGCGGGAGTTTATAGGTCGTCGTCGGCCTGCCGGCGACAAAGTCCTCCTTGGAGGAGTATTCGGTCAACGTGTCCGTGCGGTAGGGCGTCCACGGCATGTAGTAGATCTTATCTGAGGCTTGGAGGGGGTCTTTGCACCATGCTCCGGACTGGTGGTCCGATTCGAAGAGGTGTTCGCTCTGGTATACCCTACGTAGAAGCCCTGGGCACAGGAATACTGAGGAGCCAAAATAGGGGAAAAACAAGTACAGCGTTACATTGGCAGGTAACGGGAGCAGGATCATACATCCACCCACCCACCCATCCATCCATTTCCTATTACAGGGGTTGTCAAACTTTTTGGCTCCAGGGGAGAAGCGCCCTCTCGTGATCCTAACACCAATGGAAAAATAACTACCATGCGATGAACAAGTGGTTCTGGGGTTCTCAAATGTGGAAGTTTCAGCTTCAAACGTGTCAAATGTAATTCAGCGCTAGGGGCAACCAATGCGTCGTGTGTTGGACAAAATCTGGAGGATACGTTCGTCTTTCAAGGAGAAAATAAGTGATGCCGTAAGTCGCTAATTAGGACTCGAGCATTAGTTTGTTTGTCATCATAGTCTTTAAATCACCATTTTAACGGCTTTCCGATACTTGGAAACTCATTCACTCCCATGAAATTCGGTATGTGTTGTTTTGTCATCAACTCATATCCCAATAAGACACAGGAAGTCCGCCATCTTGCTTTGAAGCCGCAATTTTAGGCTCATTTTGGCTATTTCCAGGGGTCCTATACAGATTTTCTCCAACCCACAATGCATTGGTTGCCCATAGCTTTATTAAATTTGACACATTTGAGGCTGTTTTGTAAAGAAATAGGTGAGGTCCCTTTAAGAAAACACACACGGCAAGACAAATCTGGAATGATGCAAAGCAATGGTACCACTCATGGGACTCTTGTTTACCCGCCATGCACTTCTTTAAAGCCGTTTCTGCTGATAAGGTATGAATATGGAGACTATGATCTGTCTCCAGTATTGATTAGCAAGTCCCTGAAGGTTATTGCCATCATCATGTTAGGACTATAATAAAAAATTGCTGACAGCTTATTGGACAAGCTATTGATCACCCGTATATAGCTGTAGCTTTAATAGTATGCAGCTGATAAGGCCGAGCTCGGATAAGCAGAGGGGGATTTGAAAAAGTAGTAAGAAAAAAATAAATACACAAAAGAAAATATGGTGGCAACTCACAGGCCTTCAAATTACAACATACAAGCAAAAGTGCAAACATGAAAAAAAGACAATCGTTAGCATTTAGTTACCTTTTTGCTCCACTTCTACATGTCGACGTGACAGGGGAAAGAAAGAGAAAAGACAAGAATAAAGATTAATGAAGTGATCGTAAAGAGTCGTCCAAAAAAAGCACATTGTTATAGTGGAGGAAACGGCCAAAAAAATGGGAAGCAATTTCACGCCGTTTGCGCTCGTTTTCAAAGCCAAACGCGAAAGGAGGGAACAAGGACTTCATAATCCAGGTGAAAAAGTCGTAATATTTGAAAAATTCTAATTTTATGAGAATAAAATCTCAGTATTTCGAGAAGAACGTGAAACCTAAAAGCCAACCCCAACCCTGTTTTCATGATTTTAAGACTCTCCCATAATTATTCAGACTCCATGTCAATTTGTGACTTTTCCTCAAAATACAACATCTTAACAGTATTCTTTCAGAATGACAACTTTTTTCTTGTAACATTACAACTTTATTCTTGTCAAATTGCAACGGCAGGGTAATCAGTAATGAGCAGCGCATGTAACACGTGTGTGTGACACATACTTATTACTACACCACGTGCGTCATCTACTTCCCTGCTTAAGATACGACAACGGGCTCGAGAGCGCCGACCGCGTCGCGTTCACAGTGCCGACTTCTGGCTGAATAATCAACGCTTCCCAATTTCGCACTCGTGACGGCAAAGGCTCCAGATCGGCATCATTAGCGGCTAATAGAGATCCACGGCGGTGACGACCGCCATGTTTCTTTCCTTCGAAGCGAGGAGCGGCAACGGCCTTAACGCCGTCCCATCGGCTTGTTAATTAATCACGCAGATTACCGCGCTTTGAATGTAGCATGTGCCTAAGGATGGGGAGGACGCCATCCATGCCGTATTGTCGTCTCCATCTCAGCGGCCCTCTTATTCTTTCAGCCACTCGTCTGCTGTTTTTGTGCATTGTCCGAGAATTTTCTCAATGGCTCTATTTTGGCGCTATTTTATAACCTTGACAATGCAGGATGCCGTTGTGACGGCTTGGCGCTCGCCCAGACTCGGAGCCCACGCTGGGCCTGGCGACGGCAGGATGCAGAACCAAGGGCAGTCCAAAAAAAAACTTCTTTCAAAATGCATCCATAAGGCTTCAATGGACAACAACGGTTGCAAATTGTCCTCAAGTCAGAACTGGAGTAATCCTCAAACAAGGAAAACATTTCCAATATGTATTGTCTAACAAAGACAAGGGTTAAAAATTCAATAATTGATGGCAAATTCCCCTAAAATCAAAACCAGTCCAAAAATTAGTGTCTACACTACCATTCAAAAGCATGGGGAGACTTGGAATGTTGTTGTCATTTTTTCCTTAGCAAATCATCTGGAAGCCATTTATTTTTAAGAGTAAAGTTTTTTTGGATCATATGTTGGGGTATAGTTAAACTATTAGTATAGGCAAGCATAAAAAATGAGGGGGGAGTTGTTTATTGGGCTGACGGGCTGAGCAAATCCCGCCGCATTAGTACCCCTGCTGCATTGCGAGCGACCGCTGTGTTGCGGGGAAATCAATTTTGTGCGTTCACCTCCTAGCGCAGAAGGCCGGCGATTGGTAGCAGGTGCCGCCCGGCCCGTGCCAACCCACTCCAATCTTAGTTATTGCACTGGCGCCACCCACCAGCCGCTAGGTGGGTTATCATTATTTGTGGCAAAATGGATTTAAAACTAATTAGTTGGAAATAACGGAGTCGGGCTAAAATAGGAAAACTGATCGCCTGATTATATTTCTGACTCCTGACTCACGTTTGTCTGACAGAGCCGAGGTGGAACCGGTGTCAAGGGAGGTGTTACATTGCCCTTATTAGCGACAAACAGCAGGGAGGCTGGCCTTATGAGTGACGAGCAGACGAATTTCTCTTTGTGTTACCTTTTGTTGTGAGTGGCCTATCTTGCCGGCTTCTAAAATTGAGAAACTAAAAGCGATAAAGAGTCTCTTACATCGACCTGAACTGGACGACTGAAGCAGATGATGAAAAAGACCATTATTTTGTTGTAAAATGCATTTTGAAGGTTTAATTTATTCCAGGACTATGCTCTCTAATCAAATCAACATTCCCCATTGAAATGAAAGGAAATGCCATTAATCCGTTCCAGACCCCCAAAACACCCAAAATATTTTGTTTTCACTTAATCTTCTTCACTGGATTTTCAATTTTTTTCCCCACGCTTTCCTCACACTCAGCAGCTTCTCCCTCTTTTCATGGACAGAGGTCCGCAGCTTCGATTTTTTGTTTTTTAAACGCCCTTTGCTGGCATTGTAACCTTGACTGTGCTTCCGAACACTAGATACAGTAGAAGCACAATTCTCGTAATGCTTTGCCAAGTCGACGACATGCGTACCTTGCTCCTGCTTTTCTACAGTTTCAAGCAATAATTCAATGGACATCATCCGCTTCTTCTTCTCAGCTCTCATTTTCGAAAGAAATTTTAGAAAAACAAAAAAAATGAAAAACGCCCGCACAAAACAAGAAATACTGTACTCCTCAAAATGAGGAAAGAAGCAAAAGTGACCAACACCCAGAGGGGAGCCAGGAAATGAACGCTTTCAAAGGCGATAGCTAATACGAGCAAGACAGCTAACAAAGTCAAAGCGGCACCAGGTTGCGAAAGGCCGAAATTTTCCTTCCGTGGCGTGTTAGCAGATTTGAAGGCCCACTGAGGAGATGTAAGAACTTTATTACGGCTGAGCGAGAACACTGAGGAGGTCACCCGCAGAAGTGTTCACCTCTTCCAGGGCTCAGCCTTCGGGAGGAGTAGCGAAAGTTGAGCTTTTTAATAAGGCGCAAGGAGAATAGACGAGGGAAGTCAATGTGAGAGGGGTGGACAGATGCCGTCCGCCGGACATGTTTATGGGGCTTCGTAAAGGGTGGTCACATCACTTTAGCCTGAGGCGAGTCTTACTAATCTGGAAAGTGCACTGGGGAGGCTGTACACAACCTACACGAGTTCAAATAAAAAAGCACACGGCTCCATTGGTAAATCAAAACGCAGTGGATCATTTTTCCTCATTCCGGATGACAGTTGAGATGAAAACATAAACGGCGGTAATAGTCGGATTCCAATGTCGCGAATCCAATCCCGTATTAATACGAGGGGCAGTCAAAAATGAATGAGCCCAATTTCATTTAACCTACTAATAATGTTGTTGTTTGTTTCTCGAGGGTTTCACGTTTTTTTTAGTTTAAACACCTGTTTGGTTGATTTATTTATTTATTTTTAAAGTTTTGTTTAAGCCTGTCCTTCTGCCAGTTGCAAAATGTGTGCGGGGATGCTGCAATATGCTGCAGCACATTCAAAAAGTGGGGGCCCAGGATCAAAGTCCAAGAACAAGAGTGTGCTTTGAGCAATCTCCGTGACATGCAAAGGAGCTCGTGAAGTCATCACTTCCTTTGGTTGAACAACCATAACGCATCCCCCATACTCACCTGATCTGGCACCATCAGATGATTACCATTTTGGACCTTTGAGTGTTTTGCCCGCGCCTCTTGAGCTGCGCTAGCCTAAAGTACGTGCTCCGTTAAGATTGTGCTGACTGGAATTCCGTTAGTGTACACCGAAATAACTTTTCTTCGGGTAATGTCACCATTGTCAACCCCCAAGAGGGGTTACCAGACACCAGAAACCAATCGTTTACTAACCTAAAAGCCGTTCTTCGCAAAGTTGACCAGTGTTGTAGCATGTTCGGGCAAGGCATGGGGCGTTGTTGTTTTTTTTTTAACAGGCTACAGCAATCGAAAATCACGTTGAGATGACAGCATAGTGGTTTGAAAGAAAGCAGGCAGTATTGCTGATAAATGTACATGTTTGTTGTTGTTTATTTTCAGTTTCTTTTACAGGATAAACAAGGCAACGAGGGAAAACTATGAATCCCAAGTCAAATCTCACAATCCCGGCGGGGTTTTGGTTGTTTCCCTCGTGATTTCTGTTGACTTGTGTGGCTGTGTTGCCTTTTGAAACCCTTACCTAGTTATTCTCAATTGTACATGTTTTTTTATTTTTTTGTTTTCTGTCATACCCACTCCCGAGTTCGACAAGTCCTTGTAGATTGTAAGTTGTTATTTTTCTACTTTTCTGCTTCTTGCATTTTGAGTCGCCCTTCCTGCCCATGTGTGAAAGAATTGCTCAAACGAGGAAAGATGCAAAACTGAAGGAGACAAGGGCTTTGACCGTGTTCAGTTTTAGAAAACACCCAGAAGGCCGTGCTTTCAAATTGTCCTAACAGCAGCTGGAACTAGAAGCGGCACTTTACCCCTTGTTTACAAGCCTTTCGACCACTTTGGGGCAGAAATGTACACATCACATATTAGCAACAAGATTGATTTGACTGCATTAGGATTTTTTATGTTGCTTCAAATACTCCATGTTGTGTGTGTGTGTGTGTGTGTGTGTGTGTGTGCACATTTTGGCCATGAAGTTGCCTAGAAGGTGCGAAATTGCATCCCCAAAAATGTTCAAAGGGTTTAAGGCTGCACTGAACCAAAATATGTTGCAAATGTTCTCATATCAGCAAGAACAGAAGCAAAACTGAAGTAGAAGAGGACACCAAAAAAAAAAAAAAAAAAAAAAAAAAAAAAAAAAGTTGCCGTCATATCCGTGGGTCAACATTTCCGGTTCCACGAGTGATAACGTAGCGATGTTCCCGCCGCACGGTCATTAATACTTCCAGTTGTGGAGAGGAAATGAGAGAATACATACTGTATGGCACACATTCATATTGGACTTCCAGATATTTATAAGTTCCAGGGCAGGGGTCAGGAAACACGTCTGGTCCGGCCACCACTGCACATTGTGTCCGGTTATTACATCTGAAACACAAACAAGGTCGCAGATAAGGCGGCCACATTATTCAGATGCGTCGCTGTGAAAAGGACTTCATCCAACAATGTGTATATCTAATGAGATAATTCATCGCCAAATTGGCAAAATATTATAATCGTATTACCCACCCTGCCAAACTAAACATTGGCACGCTCCTGTCATTCTATGCCAGTAATTCTCAAAGTGTGGAATGCAAAGAATCATTTCAATTAAATGTTCAAATTGTGCATAATGTTACAGTGGCTTACAATAATACGAAATCTACGTTGTAGGAATCAAACCTCTGCTTTGTTTTTGATCAACTTATAGGCCTATTACGCTACTATATTTTAATATTGGTGATGATCTTTTCTTGGAGGACTTGTGGAAAGTATTTTCCCCTATCTCGGAAACAAAAATGGTTCGCTCGTCTGATGTCGTGCAGACAGACAATCACGAAAAATTCGGATTTGTTTCCTTTCGTTTAAGGAATTGAATCTGTCTGTTGTTTGAGTGAGCATGGACAAATTCTCCACCGAGTCAAAAACCAAATTACTGGAAAAAAATATAGCCCTACATGATTTTCTGCGATCTGCCCCACTGATTGTAACTCACTCCGGTCGTCCTACGACAGACAACCGAACAAGCAAAAATACAACGCAAGAAAATATTTCACGATAGTTTAAGCAAATCTTTTCTCACTGGAGTCACAATGCAACTGTAGAAGTATCTGAATCAAAACGGTACACTCCAGTCTTCTGACGTCCATGTTGGACACATAATGATTGTATAATTGAGAGATCCTTGTCTTTTGATTTTGTGGGTTCGCAATAATTCACGAACCAGGAGCTCGCTCGTTTCTGCACGTATCACTGATCCGAGATTGGCCTCCTTCAAATCTAAAACTCGTTTGCGGCCCATGATTATCCTACAACATACGAAACAGTATTCATCCCCTTATGAAGGTCAAGCTACTGGTCCGACACAATGATTCATACCGCACAATTAAAAGATTCTCGAGACCTTAATTAACATTGATTGACTGCCTGCTAATCAATCGACCCGATGAAAGAAAGGAAAGGGGGGGGGGGGGGGGGCAGCTCATCTAATTTCAAGCCAGTAATGAGATACGGCCGGTCAAGTGTCTACCTTTACGGGTCTGTGAACCGAAGCTAGAAAACCCAACCCCTCCCACCCCACCCGTCCCCGCCTCGGAGGAGTTCATTCCCAGGCAGTAAATGCCAGTCAAGTAAACAAGGGCTCAAACACATTGTGAGTGAGAGACAATTAGAGTCAGTCATCGCCTCGTAGCCCGTTTGCGCCGGAGCGGACTCCATTTCGACCTTTGACAAACAAAGCGCGGGAGCGATTGAAAGCCGAGGGCCAGAGACCGCAGCAGATCATTTGGGGGTGGGGGGGGGGGGGGTGTATTTTCTTCTTGTTGTTGAGCCGGGACCAAATGCAATCACAATTTGTAATAAATTCCCGTTGTGGGATTAAACAACATCATGTGCATCCGACGGGATGATTGCGCACTTTAATCCCGAAGCCTTCATCTTGACCTACATGCGCAATCCCCTTAATCGCAGCTGCAGGACAAACCGTGATCTCTGGGACAGAAAGGTTTACTTGTTCTTTAGCTTTTCCCTGGCTTTTTTTTTTTTTTTTTTTTTTGAACACACATTCAGAAACGAGGACGAGCGCCATTGCCTGACGTCAGACCGAGTTAGCTCCAGATTACATGGCCATCTTGAACCCCAAACCCCCAAAATCCCATCCTGTTACATACGCACCCCCGACGAGCGTCCCCCACCCCTTCCTAGTCTGTCGTCGGGCAGATTAGAGCCGAGGCCCCCGGCTGACGAGCGGCGACGCAGCACAGAGTGGCGGAGCTGCGTGTAAGCACCAACTGTAATCACTATAATCGCGGGTGAAGCTCCGCACCGGCGATTCTCAAATGGGTCGTTGCAGACCGATCACAAGCGGGTCGTGGACCCGTTACGCGCGGGGACAACTCGTAAAAAAAAAAAATTATAATAATAAAAATAATATTACCTCGGTTAACGATGGTACAGACGCATTTAGATTACATACATATTATTATCTGGCAATATTTTTTTGGTATGATTTTGTTGAGGTCTTCCTTGTAATTTTAAAAACATTTTGCTTAATCACCTATAAAATGTTAAATGCTTAGTAATTACGCTCTGAAGTTGTGTCCCTCAACACGCTCGCAACCCTGTTACTAAATAAATCCTTTTGAGCCATCTAGAGGATGAGGAAAAAAAATGTGCGCGACATGGCTCAGTGGAAATTACATCGTCCAGTTGCTCTGACCATGAGTATACCTCCTCTCTTTGAAGTTCAATATTTTTCAACGTTTTAAACCATAATGGAGCCACACAACCCTGTTACTTACCAGTAAAAGACATCCTAATAGCAAGGTTTTTCTTTTCTTATATGGCTAAGGTTTATTACCATGTGAACTTAAGCAAACACATTCGCATTGATTTGCAACCTATTACTGTCGTTGGCCTAGTACTCAAATGAAATTAGCATTCAAAGTTTGATTTCTGTATTGATTTGTGAAGGATTGGCTCGGCAATATTTTTTTTAAATAAATGTTTTTCAAGTGCCTGAGTATGTATCTATAACAGGGTTAAGCCAAGCAGCAAAATATGTGATATGACAAATATCTCATAGAAAGTGTGCCATTGATGGTTGAGCTGGAAAAAGGAAATTATATGATGATCAGTTGCTTATTTTTTGGAAAAAAAAAAAAAAAAAAAAAATTATATTTAAAAATAAATATTCGAAAAATTAATTCAAAAACAGTTGAGAACTGCCGGTAAATTAATATATCTCCACGTCAATGCGGGAGTATCTAGTGTTATGGCCAAGCTCTAGTTGTAGCAGACAAACAGTTTTGTATTTTTTGAAGCTTTCCGACCGGCACGCCGTCCCCGACTGTTTGCTCGACGAGACGGCCTCCTGCCAAAAAAAGTCGACTGGCACTTTGCTTCCGCTTCAGAGCCGGCAAACCAAAAAAAAAGCGAGCCTGCCTCCTGTCTTTTTCGGTTTGTGTTTGCGCCACGTCCACGCTGCAGTGTTGTGAGGAATTGTATTTATTCGAAAAGCGGGGGGAGGGCGGTGGGTGTGGAGGAGGAAAGTGACGGACGGGTCAATATCCTCGTCCCTCTGTTGGGAGCCATTACGCTTTTAGTGATGGTCTTCGCCACCCACGGTCTACTTCATTCATTATCTTTCCCAGCTGCACGCCACCACATCCATCTTCTCTCATTCCACCTGTCTCCCGGCACGCCACACACACACGCACGTACACACACACACACACACAACTTAACGTTACAAGTCGAACTTTTGTGCGACTGTCTGACAGCGGGGCCTTAAAAGGTACGCGTCAATTAAAGAGATGTTCCTACATCCGTATTTATAGTACGTCCATTAATGAGTGAAAGGATTGGATGAAAACGCCAAAACATTGGATGAAAACATTATTCATTTGTTCATTTTGCGTACTGCTTAGCCTCACTGGGGTCAAGGTGAAAATATTTTTTAAAAATGCAAAATGTTTGACAAAAGAAAGGTCAGATTGGAACACACAAAATATTGAAAAAACAATTTTCAAAAAATATAGACATATGTATATGAAACAGAAATGTATTGTATTGGATATTGGATAAAAACAGAACTAGATTGGAAAATAATGAAACATATGAAACCGTAATGTGAAAATATTAGATCAAAAGAAATACATTGGAAAACAATGAAAAATATGACAGAGAAATGTTAAAATATTCGATAAAAACCGAAATATTTTTGGAAAAACATGAAAACTATAACAAAAATGTGAAAATATATTGGGAAATAATAAAAGAAAATATATTAAAAAAATAGTATTTATTCTTGTTTAATATTAATATTCAACAAAACAAAAATAATTGATAAACAAATAAAAATAATATTGGCCAATGAAAATTACACAAATAGAAATTATGTATATATATTTTTACAAAGACACAAATACTGTACATACCTACATAAACTGTATATACAGTACACATTTTCATCATGGAGCATTGTAGGCCGACTTGTCCTACAGATGTTGTTTATTTTGTTGTTGTTTTTTTTTTTTTTTTTTTTTACTCTTGACAAGCCTAATCCTTCGCAGCCATTGGAGCAGATTAGTGGCTTTCATAAGATGTTTGCATTCCACTCTCTAATTTTGTGCGTCAGGCGATAAGCCCGCAGAACTGGAACACAGGCCTCTGGAGGGGTTTTGAAATAGGCACAAGTTAATATAATAGAATAAAATACATGAATAAACAATTACGTGTGACCACTTGGTGTACATATTTACAGGGGATCATTCAGTTTTACTTATAACAGATGCTTTCCCCCCCCACCCTTTCTCAATTGTTTTGTATGAGTTCATTATTATTAGAAATAGTACAACATATTCATATCATTGACAAAAAAATAAAAATATTAGATGGGAAAGACACACATTAGAAAATACAAAATTATGAGAAACAGACAAAGATTACTTGATAAAATGTCACACAAATATTAAGAAATAAATGCACAAATGTTTGTTAAAAATACAGACATATTGGGAAAAATATAAAAGTATTAGAAAATAAGTGCAAAATATATTTGACAAAAATATCAGACTAAAAACACGCACAAAGACATAAAAAAAACAATACCAATAGTATTGGATGAATATAATGCAAAATAGCATATATATATATATATATATATATATATATTATATAGTAGCATAAGTGTAGAAAATCTGAAAATATAAGATGGAAAAAACAGAAAAAATACAAAATTATTTTAAAAAATTTTTAAAAAACACTTAACACAAACACACATATAAAGAAATATTTAAAAATTTACAAATATTATGAATGAATGCACAACTATTAGACAACAGATACAAAATAACAGTAACCAAATCCTTCATGAAAAATACAACAACATTAAATGTAAAATAAACAAATATTTTTTGGAGCCACAAAAATATAAATGTAAGTAGCAACCAAATGTGAAACAAAAATATTTGTATTCTTTCTTCTATTCTAACTAACGTGAACATAAACAAATGGCAGGTCACTTTGCTGTCACAACACCATAACATCAATTTCTCGCCATGAAATTCTACTGTATTAAAAAAAAAAAAAAAAAAAAAAAAACAGCGCACTGCTACGGCTATGCATTGGATGCACCTAATTTTCATACTCGCGCGGGAGTGGAACTTCCCCGTTATGCGCATGTAAATCCAAACTCTGGGGAGCGCGCGTACAGGAGGCAGCAGAATGCGCAATAACTTCCCGAATCGATTTGTTTGGCGGCTGAGGTTTATTCACTGGGGCCTGCCCATCTAATGATTTACGATTCCCGGGATGAATTTTTCTATTCTTGCCAACAAACCACGCCGCTCCCTATCTCGCCGCTGACGCTTGATTTATCTTCCAAAGCCAAGAAGGGCCCCTCGGGACTCCCCCCCCCCCCAACCCCCACCCCGGCCCGCAGGCCCATTTTAATCTCATTCCGGGGGGAGAAGGATGGGCGGGGGGCATATTTTTCAACAACCGCAGCGATATGAATATTAACCTGACAGATATTGAAAGAAAAATTATAATTTGATGTGCAAGTGTGAGGTGAGATGATCCCCACTACTGTGTGTGACTGTTTCTTTTGCACACCTGGTGATGGCAAATAGTCAGAATGCGTCCATTGATCGTGAAATGGAACTGAAACTCACCCGAACACGGGCACACTGTAGAATTTGTGATTTGATGCGTGCCTTTAAGAGGCATGGCCTCCTGAGTAATGTCAGTCGGATTGGGCGGTTTGTCCCGGAGTTCGGCTCGCAACACAAAGAAAAGAAAAAAAAAATTGACCAAGTATAGCTCGAAAAACTTCATTTTTAATGCCTGGTTAAACTAAAGATACATTTGTTTGGAAAAATATAATGATGACAACAGAAATTGCGGATAAGAGTTTGATTTAAGAGCGAGTATCTAGCCATTGTTTTAATGGTTTTCTTGATATAGTACTCAAAAATACAATTAAGCTTAAGCATGGCAAGTAGGACATCACGCATTATGGAATCAGCTGCATTTTTATTATGTTCATTTCATTCTTCAGGTAATCTACCTTTAGTGGTGCCAGGTAAGCACGTGCACACATAGCCAGTAGATGGTGCGCAAGCACCTGCCCTCATGCCCTGAACCCAAAAAGAATCCTTTTTTTTTTTTTTGACCTTCTTAATAGTTTATAGTTCGTTAACAGTTGTATTATTGACCGTGTTGATTGTCTTAACAGAAATAAATCCAGAAGGTAAATAAAAACGACAGCACTGTTTTTTCTTAATTGTATGAATAATTGTGGCGGTGGGTACCCCTTTTTTTTTTTTGGGCTGGAGCACCTGCCCCAAAAAAATGTCTGTGCACGTGCCTGGTACCAGGCATTAAAATTATTTATGTAATGTCTTCTTAAAATGAAGAAGACATTACATAAATAAGGATGGCCTAATATTTCCATCATTGTAAGTCATAAATTAAGCTACCACTGTATACTGTTAGACAACCTCCGTTTCACATTCACTCCTGTGCCTTTAAGTGCCGATCCTTCATCTCCAGCCGCGGTCACCATGGAAACTCCCCGTGTCCACGTCGGGGGTCCGCGCTCAGAGCGCCACGCCAAAGTCTTCGCGAGCTCCCCGGAACGCGTCACAAAGCGCACGGAGCAAAGCGGCTAATTACGGCACAGGTACAAAAGGGCGGAGGTGTGGCTACAATAAGAATTCGCTCCATCTCCACCTGCCATGAGCGACTTGTTCCACCTCCCTTCCCTTTTTCTTTTTTTTTTTTTTTCTTTCGCCTCACTCCCTAAATAAATACAACACGGCCACGATCAAATATTCCCGCCGCGGATCGATGGGACGCCAGCATCTCAATAATGAAAGGCGAGCAAGGGGGTGGTGAGTGACCTCGGTGTTCGATACGGGAGAAAGGGTCCGGGATTACAAAGAGAAAAAACAAAAAACGTGATGAAGTGAACACGAGCGGCATGTCACTAGTTCACACACGCTACAGTGAGAGTTATATGAAATTAATTAGCAAATACCAACCAAGGCCGACGTACAGTACAGCTAATGCACATGCTCATTAAATAAAATATGGAATAATATGGATCTGGTTCGGCCAACAATATGGAACAAAATGCAAGTAAAGAGCAACGTTTAGCTTGATTTTCTACAAACTATTAAAAAGAGCCTTGCAAAGAATTCTGGGAAGCAACAACAAGCATCACGATGCTTTGCACTGCCGACAATGCGGAGATCGTAACTGTGAAGGACAATGCCGACTGGTTTACTAGAAAATTGCTTATTACATGAGTAGATCATAGCAGGGTTGTTTAATGAATTGCAAATGAAAAACAAAATGCAAATACAATTATTATTCCACCCCTTGGAGCAAGTATCACTTCACTGCCACTGTTTCACTTCATTTCCGCTGAACATAATTTCACACTTTATTGTGTTTTTCCTCATGCTTTCCACACTTTCAGCACCTTTTCCATCTTTTCATGGACAGTGGTCCACTGCTTCGAAATTATTTTAACGCCCTTGGCTGGCCTTGTAGCCCTTATCGTCTCTTTCTGCTTCAGTGCAGAAATTCCAGATGTACTACACTCATACTGCTTTACCACGTCGACGACATGGTCAACTCACTCATCTTTTTCTCGAATTATAAACTTTCATTTAAAGGACATGATCAGATTCTTCTTCTCAGAAGTCACTTTCTTAGCACACAGGGTGAGGAAAAAAAAAAAAAAAAGGAAAATGTCAGCAAATGAACTGAGGGTGGCCGGATGTTGTGACGTTGGGTGCTACCTTCTAGTGGCGCAGTGCCTCACCACTTGTAAGGCAAATTTTTGCCAGCAACAGAAAGCAAGAAATGCAACGATATTACGGAGTTTAATTACAAAATGTATGTAATCGTAATCCATTACATTACTGGGTGAAAATGTCCAATTAAATTGGTTTACATGATTACAATTTCACCTCCATGAGAAAAATTGACGCTTCTTCGTTCTAAAGCCGACAGTTGTGATTGGCTCTCTCTGGTCATGTGCCAGTCTGCAGTACTGTCCAACATGACATGTTTCCCCCCCCCAAATATGACATCAAAGCGCCCCTTTGTGGTACAATATCTTAGTTTCTCTGAGATTTTGAAAAGGTTAGACTCATAGTTACTCTTTTGAACACATAAACGAACGTTCATTTTTGAACAGTTTCATCTTTATCGTTTTGGACTTTATGTGAAACATTCACTTATCTGGGTTGTTATATGAAGCGATATTGTCTAAACCGTGCACGTTTGTCATTAGGTCAACATGGTATGGTATGTTGGTTTACAAACACGCTAAAACAACAAACACATTTTTATGACAATATGTATTTACATTTCATCATGTTTTGTTATCAGTTTATTATTTGTGGAAAGAACAAATACATGGTTAATTATTTTGGTTCAAGGAAATATCCAAGGGTCCTGTTAATGCATTCATTCAAATTAAGAAAAGTCATTCAAATGTAACCAAATGTAATTAGTTACAGTACATTACTTTGAGAAAGTCATTGAAATAGGGCAATTGTAGCTAACTACATTTCCAAACTAATCTTCCCAACACTGCTCATAAATCAAGGTACCACCGATTCTAAAAAGGGAAAAATGAAAAATAATCAAATAATGGCCAAGTTTCAAGTCTGACGTAAAGCAAATTCCATCAAGTTTTCAAGGTGACAGGCTGATTGTGACGGCGATGGCGGCGGCGGCCTCAGCAGGCAATAAGAGCGCGAAGCGGCGGTCTCAGATGAACCATCTTTGATCTGGGCTTCAAGCCTCTCTCTGGTCCACACCATCCCCGCCCGGCACCGCCTCTCACTCACTCCCCGCTATCCTTCATCATCAAAAAAACATCTGACAGCCACGCTCCATTTTTTTTTTCTTCCCCCAATTTATTTGGAGCTGGCGCTATTAGGTTGTATAAGCATCACATGCTGGAAGGTAGACGTTCCAGTAACACGGTGTTCTGCATCGACGAGCACGGCACGCCGTTTTAAACTAACACTGTCCAATATGTCTTCCTCCAAAGAGGAAGCTTGTCAGAAAAAAAAAAAGTTTGGACAACTGCTCGCCTCTTTGATTATTCATTATCAGGGAAAAGTTCCACAATTCCATGAAAATAGAAAGCAGGTCACGCGTTGTGTATTCCACAATTGTATTGTCCTTTTTCAAGATATGATGAGAGAAATTTACAAGCGGTAAAAGGGCAAATACAAACCTAAGACCTTGGCAGCTAACAAAATATCTTGGGCAAGTTTGTCTTTGGATATGGACCCCTGGAAAAAGCCAAAATGACCACGACCATGTCTTTTTGGGCATGGCTTCTTTTTGTGGGTCGACTCATAATAGACAGATACCACACATAAATGCGGGTATATTTCCCTGCTATACAAAAACAACCCACTTCAACTCATCCCCACTAAAGAGAAAAAGGTCCCCCCCCCCCCCGCCCCGCACCTTTGTGGACTCTGTCAGCACTCTCAAAGGACACAATGCGCTTTAAGGCAGCATTCTTCAACATGTTCGAAGCAAACCAGCAGTGGGAGGGGCCTACGAGTTGCGTTCCTTTATGCCGCCACCAGCACTTTTTCCCGAGCGTAGCGAGGAACAACCACGGTCCAGTGGCCGCGAAGGCCATTGACGGAATTAAGACTCATGAATAAGAATGCGGCACGGGGGCAACGGAGCGCTCTCCCGCTGCGCGATATCGACATGCACGCCCGCTCAGAAAATAGCCTGGCATAATTAGCTCTCACAGGACGGTGGCAGAGGCCACTCTTGAAATCCCTCGAGAGCACTTGCGGAAGAAATGCCGAGAAAATGCTGGACGCTGATTGAGAGGGGGGGGAAAAAGTGTCTATCGATCTATCATATTTGTCAACTGGAATCCAACCATTTACTGCCAATGACGTAAATATACGTCAGGTACTTTTTTCCAGCGGATATGCGTGGATGAGGTGTTTGTGAAATTTAGGTTTGTAAACCACTGTAATGACTAAAAGATCCCTGTAGATGGCAGCGTTGCATCGCATTGGTTTTGAGATCAGCAAAGTTTTTGAGGAGGAGATAAAGATTAGGCGATGAATCTCAGCTTGTCACGTCGATTATGAAAGAAAGAAATTACAACATGCTGGAAGTCGAACAAGTTTAGGCACCTCACACTTGAACAAAGTATGTATATGTATAGTACAAAGAGTATGTGTTGCAGGAGGTAGTATGCTCTAAAACTGCTGTCAGTGAATGAGCTAAACCTAAGATGGCATAGGCAAAAAAAATTTAAAATAAAATTTGCCAATTTCTTGAGTAGGAGTTGGTCAAGGCGGCTCCTTTCCAAAATAATTGACTTCCTGTTCAATCTGGCATGCCTATCTTATTGACCAACACTGGCCCCCCATGTGCTTGAGAAGTATCTGCACCATTTGCACAATTGACATTGTCCCAGATTATCGCACTAATAGTCACTTCAAACTGCATAAAAAGTTTCTGTTCCATTTGCATAATGGTCACTGGACCAGACTATAGTTCTATTTGTCATTTCAAGCTGCTCTCATTGCTAGAGGACTCAGCATCATTTTGCACAGCTGTAAAAATAATAATAATAATAATAATTGGAGCAGAATTACCACATTACGAGTAACCTTTTCTTGCTCAGTGACTGTGTTTTTATGTCTCAAAAGTATTCTCTGTCAATTGACTGTCAATTGTCGTACGAGAGCAGCTCCAACTACCGGAGACAAATTCCTGATGTGTTTTTGACATACTTGGCAAATAAAGATGATTCTGATTCTGATTCTAAGCTTGCTGACTTGCCATAAAATACTCAATTGTGATAAATAAAGATTGTGATTTTTGTTTTTTTTTTGTTTTAATTCAGCCCTTTGAGCCAGTTCCCCTTTACAATGTAACATTTGGTAGACGTCTATCACGAGTTGACGCACAAAAAAGTCTCAAGGACCTATTATGCCTGAAAAGACAAAGGAAGTCAGCTATTTTGGTTTGAAGCTGCCATTTTGGCTCATTTGCCATAAAACAAACAAAAAAACAATCATCCAGCCAGTTTCCCGAAGGACCAATTTTCAGCTGAATAGCTTTCATTAGAAATTTCATTAGAAAAATATTTCAAAAGTTTAGTGTACTCATATTAGACTAACTAGACGAGACTAAACTAAACTTTAGCTCAAATTGCTGGTACAGTTTCATAATGATGACTTTTGGCTTTTTTTTTTGTTTGGAGATTTTTCCTCATTGCTTTTTCACCAGCAAACTTTATCAAAGTGTTGAGAAAGGAGCATCAACCCAGTCGCTTTAGGCCAGAAGCGTCACGTGTGTGCTGTCAACTCCCACCTGCCAATTAAACGCAGGCAGAAGAAGAAGAAGAGGGGGGGGGGGGAAAGCAGCGGTGGAGGGGCAGGGGATGAACGAAAAGACGACGCAGTGCGAGGAAAGCAAATATCAGATGGAAGAGAAGGCAAAAAGAGGCGAGTTGGCTCCCCGCACGACGACTAACCACCTGCTCCCGACTGAATTAGCTCTTTCTTTTACACTCCGTCCCGGAGCACATAGCTAGCCTTGTCAGCTACGCTGGCTAATGTGGCTACATCTAGGCCACATGTTAGCTTTTTCGACAATGAGCGAATAACAGAAGATACGAGGAGCCATATTAAACTTCCAGTGACCAATGACAGAGGGTGAGCGAGACAACACCAAATGTAACAGAGCTGTTCGCCATTTAGACCTGCGACCTCGAGGCCCCTGGTGTCACATGACACCAGGGTCCTCGTGTACAATAGGTGCGTACGCACATAAACGTGGCGTCCGTTCTTTTTCACGGCAAAGTACAGATGGATCAAGAGTGACATGACCGTGGAAATGTGCGGTGCCTCGGGGCAACTGCATGCCTGGCGTACGCACTTTTCTGCAGCTTTTGGTGCTTTGGCGACACTTAGAGGTGATGCTGCGAAACTGTTCTCATAAATCTGCACACCAGAGACGCATGAATAATCATGCCCGGCAACATTTGATTTCAACCATGCAATTGAGAAAAGGACTGAGAATTCATTTGTCCATGAGTGTTTTTCATGAACCACGGATATTTGTAAGGACACCTATTAATTGATCAAGGCGATCATTTATGCCGCCTATTGCCCTCACAATCGCTTCGTGACTCCAGCACATGCATTGAAAAAAAAAAAAGAGTCCTTTGAATTTACTTCATTTGAACATGTACATCGGTTAAATTGACATAATTTACCCCTCTTCTCCTAAAAAAAAAACAAAAAAACCATGAGATTTCTGTCAGTGTGTGTGTGTCCTCTCAGGTGTATTACAATAATAAATTGAGGAATCAAAAAGGAGTCAAAGTCTTTGATATCCTCTTTGATATGCTTCGATTAGAATTCTAAAGATTTAGTACAAATACCACACATACAACATGAACCTTTATCTCACAGGGCTTGAGTGTAGGTTACTGTATGAACACATTTGTTCTGAGTTCTAAAAAAATATACATGGTATTAACCTTGTGGGGTGATCATAGTCAGCCACATGTCCTCCCATCACGCCTGAGAGAGCAGCGTCACCCACGATCGCAGCGATTCTCTCCTCGAACGGGTGAGGCCCTCCGCGCCGGGTTCTTCCGCCTTTTTTTTGGCCACACTTTGGCAGTGGGCAGCTGTCCTCCGCTTCCAATGTCTGACCGCGTCTTTTTTAGTTCAGCGTCTGCGCGCTATTCTGTCTCCACAGCATCGACATCCGCACACGCGCCGTCCCATTCGCTCCTCTTTCGCGTGTTGTTAACGCCGTAGGACAGCGTGCCAAAGAGGATTTTCTTGCGGGGCTCCACTTCATTGAGCAACTTCACATTCAGAAAAAAATATTTTTCTTCATTACCTTGCTCATTTTCCTTTTTTTCTGATCATGCAGAGATCGGCATCTCAGGTGCAGGGTTCATTTAAATATGATTTGCATATTCAAATGTGTCACTGATGGTGTAGTGGTGCACTCGCCTGACTTTGGTGCGGGCAGCGTGGGATCAGTTCCCACTCAGTGACGGTGTGAATGTGAGTGCGAATGGTTGTCCCTGTCTATAGACTGACTGGCGACCAGTTCAGGGTCTAGTCCGCCTTTCGCCCAAAGTCAGCTGGGATAGGCTCCAGCGCCCCGTGACCCTAACCAGGATAAGCGGTGTTGAAAATGGATGGATGGATATTCAAATATGGGCGTGGACAGGGAGGAGTCGGCGACTCCAACATGTGCGCTCATTTTCACGTTGATTGGAATGTAAGAAGGAAATGTGCTTGGATTCATGAGTACGCAGAGTTTCATACATCTGAATATTTTTGTGCGTTTCTGGATTTGAGCGTACGCCATGTTTTAGGAGGAAATCCACGCAAGTCTTTGTCCATGAGGCCCCAGGAGAGAAAATGGCTAATTGGGCCCAATTTTTAGATTTTCACCTGGGGGTTTAGTCACCTTTGTTGCCAGCAGTTTCAACATTAACAGCTGTGTGTTGAGTTAGTTTGTGAGATACTGTAGATGGTCTCTCTAAACCACGATATGATATAGGGCTGTTTTTTTGTTTTGTTTTTTTAAAGAACATCCTGATTCGATTTGATTTTGATTCTTTAGGTTGTGATTTTGATTCTTTACATTGAGATTTGATTCGATTTTCACACTTTAGGGTGCCAATTGAGATTGGATTCTTTAGCTTGGGATCCGACTTTAATTCTTAAGGTTGCGATTTGAATTTGATTATTTAGGTAGTGATTTGATTTTGACTCAAAAGGTTGCGATTTGATTAAATTTTGATACTTTATGTTGCCATTCAATTCGATTTTAATTCTTTATGTTGTGATTCAATTCAATATTGATTTAAACGGTTTGATGTTGAGTCCATAAGAAGTTGAAATACACAAATAGATTACCTGTTGACATTTTTTGAAAGTTTGTTTTAATGCCCATGTGAACATATTTGGTATGTCACTTCACATTTTTGGGCAATAAAACATCCATCCATCCATCCATCTTCTTAACCTCACGAGGGTCAGGGGCGTGCTGGAGCCTATCCCAGCTATCTTCAGGTGAGCGGCATAGTACACCCTGAACTGGTCGTCTGCATTTTATGATTTTTTTTTTTTTGCACAATAAAAACGTCTTTGTGCACATGGAGTACAAAAGCGAAAAATATGACAGTTCTGTCAAAACACTGAAAAAGCAAAGTGCATGTCAACTTCATATTTTTTTTCGCCCTAGGAAGTTGTGATGAAAATGAAAAATTCTGCCTGGCACAGCTTTAAAAAAATATATATATATACCTTACTTTGATCTATTTCCTATGTTCTGTAATTACACAGCAATCCAAACTGATCCCAAATGTCAGATTTCAAAGTTGGAGGCGCTGCCTTCACGCTGCTGCTGCTTGCTTTGGTCACATCACCATTTTGTTGTTGCTTGGTCGAACGCGGCCATACAACGTGACTCACAAGCAAAGTGCCCCCCCCCCCCCCCCACTGGCCAGGAGGTGAATTGATTTAGAGAATTCGCTGAATCAATATTGAATTATTGCAATGCATCGATTAATCGATATTTTTACTCAGCCCTTGTATGAGAAAAAATAAATCTGTACGATGAAAGAACCACTCCATCAAGACGCGAATCACATCCGCAGCAGAAACTCCAAAGAAGAGACGCCTTTACCTTTGCGACATGATCTTGTAGGCGTCTGGTAAGTAGCATCTGGTGTTCTCCATCTGCGCTGGGTCGGCGTCGCAGATCTTGTCGTCGGTGCGCCCGTAGTTGGCGCTCTCGATCATGATGACGTCGGTGCCCGGGCAGCGCAGCTCAATGGGATAGCCTTCGCACGACAGCTCCCGACGCACCACCGCCATGGGGATGGGCGCGCGGCTGAAGGCTGTGGAGGGGATGGGGTGAAAGGTCTGTGATGAAGCAGCATGTGGCTCATCTCATTCTCCATGTTCCAAGCTTGACCACTTAGCTAGCCTTGTTAGCTTAGCCGGCGAGCGCCACAGATAGTAACTGACTATGTGGATGAACGTATGGCATTTGTGGAAATAATAATGGAAGAATATAGTACCTCACACTTTGTGCAATGCTTCCTTAGCAACACTTATCTATACACACACATGCGCGCAGACGTACTGACAAAATGGTGGAAAACAAAAGGCGCTTTGTGAGGTGTTCTGACAAAAGAAACCACTCATTATGGTGTCATTTCATTTTGTTTTACTCATCAGTGAAAAAGGCAGAAAAGTGCACTCGCCATTGAAAAGACAGTGGCTTGCAAATAATTGGATTCCATTTCGGGGGTGGGGGGGGGGGGGATCAATGAAAGCCATCAATTATCTGACGCTTAATGGAAACACTTAAAAAAACTCCTTCACTGCCATTGACGGCTTTTTGAATTCAAATATCATGTTTCCCATCGTGTAAAAAGTTGGGGCAAACTTTGCTGAAAGCGCCTAACAGATAAATACATGAATGAAAGTGACCAATTCTGGTTGACTGTTGCGCTTTCTATGATGTAAGGGTTTGGCCACGCTTACGACTAGAGGCACCTCTGAGTATACTGCAGTGCACTCGTGCACCTGTGCAAAGGTAAAAATGTTGCTAGTTGTTGTCTTTGTAGGGTTATATAAATATCTCTCTCTCAATGTCACGCAGGGCAGTGACACCATACCAATGCAAAGGACGAATTTTTGATGTTGTTATATGTGTACGGTTACACAATCAGATTTCATCCACCTTCTTTGGCAAAAAAAGGGAACTTTTTCTTGTATTTCTATTTTTTTTTTTTTAGATCTATATTAGATCTATATTTTGTCACGCTTTTGTGGCCCCAAAAATATAACACAGTACAGCTCTACAGCTCTGCAAATGTCAAAATCGCAACACTTTCTGATCTGAACGCGATCATTAAAAATATATATATAGCAGGAGGCTGTCATCATTGGCACCATCAGCCGGCACTCCCCCAGCGGAAGAGTGTAGATGTCTCCGATTACCCGGTTAGTCCGCAACTGTCGTGTAATTACATCTGTGATTGATGGGCTGCGAGCGTAAGCATAGATGAACTAGTAACGTGTCAACCTAGAATGGCTGAACACCTCGGGTACCGGATCCCAGTGGAAAATCCGAGATAAATGGCGCACGTCCCCCCTAAAAAAAAGAATTTTTTTTAATCGTCCCAAGGGAGACTTGTGATTTCTTGAATAGGGATCAAGAGCTGATTCTGGGCCGATTACCCCTTAACTGAGTGGCGGGAGCAACGACATTTAAATGGCTATCATTAGTAACAAAATAGGGACCTTGTACTTCACTTTCACTTCATTTTGTCTCACACGGAAATGTGTCAAGAAGACTAAGGTCAGCCATCATATGGATTTGAAGCCAAAATGTCTGTGCGATATGAGACTGTTAAAGAAAAATTCAAATGGAATTTATGTTTTACTGCTATTCACGAATCACAAATCCACCTATTTGTATATTTTGAGTTTTCTCTGAAATGCCCTGAGGTGCTACAAAATAGCCCAAGCCCTGTCTAGTAGGAAAGTAGTACGTTGGTGTCAAGGAAGTATGTTGACATCCCGACTGAGATACAAGATTTGTATGTCGGAAATTTAGCCTGGCATGTTATGGAGCGTTTTTCATAGTTTATCACAAGACTCATAGTGATCCAAGTGGCTTTAAACAGTTTTATGTTTATCACGAGGCTCACTCTGTTCCAAGTGTTTGTAAACAACTCTATGTGCACAGGCACGTGAACACATAGGCCCTAAGTGGTGCTCAAGCACCTGCCCTTTTGCCCTGGACAAAATAAAATAAGTACCCTTTTAGCTGCCTCCCCCCCCCCCCCCCCTTCATTTATCAATATTTGAAAAAATAATAATAATACAGAATTCCCTCTCGGTTCTGCACCCCATGTGTTTTGATATTTAAAGTGCATTTATTTGAATCCTTGGGAGAATTGTGCATATGCTACCAACTTAACTTATTTTGGGATTAATCAGAGGCACTTTCAATGGTGGCAGTTGTGCGGTGATTCTCATTTAACATGAGTTTGAACGTGATAGCTCAATTCTGAGCACAGCCACCACCCTATTTATAAGAAGGTGTGTGCACTTGTGCAACCACGTTATCTCAAGTCGTCTGTTTTTTAATTGAGTTGTACAGTTTACAGGTTAACTAATAGTGGGAAAAAAAGTTTTAAAATGATTTTTGTTGGTCTCATTTTTTAATAGCACAAAAGCTATGATGTCTGTTAATGGTCACCTCCTTTGTTAATAGTCGTATTATTAACTGCGTTGATGTGTTAACAGAAATAAATACAAATGCAAGTTCAATAAATAATAATAATTACTATGTCCCAAGCAACCAAATAGTTGTATGTTTATCCTTCACCCTTACGACACTATCAATTTTCCAGCATGTTGTTGCTGTCCGATAAAAAAAGGTATAGAGTATACCTGCGTGTGCGTACGCATTGGGACGACTTCATCAAATTAATGGAAGAAAGATGGACGACAGCGGCGGGGCGGGGCAAACGAGGGAGCTGATTTGACACGTCAAACGTCCAGACGGGTCCCGCCCCCACGGCGAGTGATTCATCGGATTCGATTAGACCAATGGGAGCTCGTCACGCCCACTTCTTGGGTTTGCGGCATTATTAACCCAAGTAGCTCATTTGCAAAAGTACTTTTGAAAGAGGCATCTTTGAATCGTACGCTTTTTCAATAATGCATGAGGGATTATTTATCTCCAAGTGAGAAACAGTTCAGGCAAATTGTTCTCCCAAGTAAACGATGTTTACATTTGGCCTGGGGCAACGCGATTCTCAAAGGCTTTTACGGTGAGCACAAAATTAGCCAGCAACTCAAGTGTCAAAAGAAAGGATAGTAATACTGCATGCCAGAACAAGGCTTCTCTATGATCACAAAATAATAACTTACCTTATTTATTGAAAGCCCCTGTATGTCACAATCTGACATTATTATCATTAATTTAATGGTATTGTGCAACTATATATACTTTCTTTGGACAGCAGTGATATTGATGCTGGAAAACTGATTCTATATCGCAACAGATGACACAATACAAACGGTGGGACTAAATATTGATTTCAGAGTATTGATATTGTGTGACTTTTTTTTCCTTCTTTTTATCGAAACGGCAGCAATAGTTTATGATGGAAAATTGATTTGGGAAAACTGAGACTGTATCGCAACACATGATATGGCACTTGTGATATTTTATCAACTAGCTGTACAAGTATTGATATCACAATATGGATATTGTGCAACTGTATATGTGCTTTATAGATATTTATATGTGCTTTTCATTGGACAGCAGCAATATTTACTGCAACAAATGAACGATATAATGGGTGGAATAAATATTGACATTGCATTTTTGATTCGGTACTTTATATATATTTTACAAGTGTGCACATTTTTCTTGGACAATATTTGATACTGGAAAATTCATACGGTACCGTCAGAGATACTGATAAAATATTGACATCCCAGTATTGGTATATCAATATATCAGTATTTTCCCTCAGACAGTAGCAATATTTAATGCCGCAAAAGATGCCTTTATCGTAACATACAAGGGGTGGGACAATTATCGATCTCCAGATATCGATATATTATCGGTATTCTAGGTAACTGCACAGGCTAATGCAGACCAGAGGATGAAAATGTCTTGTGGATTTGACAGTGATTCTTGGAGGGGAAAATACATTAGTATCATAAAACGGGTAAGGCCGCGCATTGTGGGAAACATCCGCCTCAAAGCGCTCGCATTTCTGTCGACCCGCGGCGCCGCTTGACCTCGCCGTCGATACCCGTCCTCATTAAACACTGCTCGGGCCGATACCCGGCGGCGGCAGCGAATTAAACGGCATCACTCAGCTCTTTCTCAGCGGCGAGGAGATGCTAATTCATTTATCCGGGAAGATATATTCGCAAGGCGCCTATAAAACACGCAGGTGTTTAACCCCACCCTGCCCCCCACCCCCCACCCCCCTTACGTTGCTGTCAATCATCGCACCAGGCCCGCGACTTCTGACAGCAATTTGGCGATGTAACACGGTGACAACAGATGCCGCAGGTCGTGAGGGCCATTTTTTCCCCACACTTAATATCAAGCCGGTATTGATTTTGCATCCATTATAGAAGGGCATAAACACAGAAGGGATTTGTAAGCCGCGTGCCAAATGGAGGTGTTATTGGGAAGTGGGATTTTAATGTACAAGACTATTTCTTCAAAGAGGGCCTTGAATAAACGCCTCGCTCAAATAGACGCCTACCTTTTCCCATCAGGAAAGAACACAAATCTAGGTCATGAGGTGTGTGTGTGTGTGTGGGAGAGGGTCAGTAATGGGGGTGGTCATGAGTGGGGGTTGTCATGTAGAGGTTGGTTATTTGGGCGCTGGTCATGAGGGGGATTTTGCATTTTTTTCCGGTTCTTTTGTTGATAACCTAATGAAAGAAGTCCAAGATCCGGCCGAGAATAAGTTCAGTTTTGTATTAGGGGGAGTTAGAATTCCTACACAAGAGGTTTAAAGTGCACTGGAGATCATTCAATAAGTCTCTTCAGATGATCTGCCCTCTTCCGGAATTTGTCTTCCTTTATCTGTGTCTCACTCTGCCCACAAAGTTTGGGGAATTCCATCTGTTACGGCCCTGACCTGAGGTGTTGTTATAAAATGGTTCATAATCTTACAGCCAAAAACAGCAGCACATACGAGGGGGGTCCCGATACAATCTTTGAGATTGGATATCGGATCGATGTCAGCAAAAAAAAAAAAAAAAAAAAAAAAAAAAAAAGATCGAATCGGATCGGACTGGATCTAAAATCTTCGATTTTACCACTCATATACAAGTTTATTCCATCTCCGCTCCAGCACTTCCATCCAGCAGCGGCCAATGGCATGCAGAGGCAGACGCTCTAACCAGTCCTCTACCGTGCCGTATTCTTCAAACTGTGAAAAACAAGTTATAAGAACAATATTCGATCGTGACTTCTCATTGCGTGCACCACACTGCCCCTCCGAGGTCAAGACGTGCACAGCAGTTACTTTATGTAACCCATTGGTTAATAATAAATGGGTCAGATTTTCGTCATATCTACTGTTGCTGATTATTCTCTGTTTCAGTAATATCACTTCATAAGGGCCTTTTCTAACATTCCATACTACAAAATAAGCTAATTATGTATGATTATTGCTGAAATCGGATCGGAGTGATATCGGTATTGGCCAAAACACAAGGTTGCAATATTGGTATCAGATCCGAAGTGACATTGTTGGCTCGGGATCCCGAGTACCTCCCATAAATCTCTCAAAGATAGAAAATATACATCGGCGTGGTTTTACGGCAGCACAACACTCCAAACGTCCCGGGAAAAACATCAAAGGAACTCATAATACGGCTCAGCATTTGTATTTGTTGGGAGCCCTCAGGGCTTGGGGGGAATCCATAATGATAATCCCCGAAAATATTTCAAGACTTTTCTGAGCGAACGGATCAATTGAAGCAGGACCCGGGATTAAAGTGAATTGTCGTCAAGAAGGGAGCGTCCTCAAAGTGACACGTCTTCAAGGACAAACTGTCGCTGGCTATACAAAACCGGACTATCCCCCCCCCGCCTTCTGCCGCTTTGTGTGGCCTTCGCCGCGACATTTATTACATCAGCATGCGGATTTTAGCATATGATAAATCCATCCTGCCCTGGGTGAATTGCACGCCTGTCGTGGCAATATTTTCTTTAATAATGCCATTAAATGCTGGCCGATGGCTTTATACCGTGCGATGGAGAGAAGTTGTACGCTCTTTGTTTACGTTTCTGACGCGCGATACCATTGGCGTGAATGCTTGTCTCTCAGTATTGGCAATATATGTTGTGACGCGTCATACGTAACCTTAGTGCGATCGCCCGTCTCTCAGCAATTGTAAATTGTGTGATACTCAATCACATTAGTAGGTAATTATTCATATTAATAGTTATGCTTGTCTCTCGGCATATACATTGTTTGAGGCACAATACCATGTCTCTCAGCATTCACAATTACTGTGAATGCTTGTGAATAATACAATACACAATACATTTGTAACACTCTATAAGCAGTGTTTCTCAAAGTGTGGTACAAGTACCACAACGTGTCGTGGCACACAAGCGCCCTTTAGTGGTATGTGAAAGAATTAACAAATTAAACACAAATAACATTTTTGGAATGTTGAAATCCAATCTGACATATTCAAATCACGAACAGGTCACTTGTAACTTTTCAAGCACAGTACATTGTTTAAATACAGTTCAGTTGTATTTAACTTTTAAGCACAATATAATACATTCGCATGAAAACTTTCAGTGCTTTTTGTTTCTCAGCATTTATTGGAGTAGATATTCAAATAGAATCATTATTTAAGTACAGTTGTTTTTCACTGGCAATTAACACGCATGCTGGTCTATCAGCACACTCCGCCTTTGTCAGCCTCCGCCGCCGCATTCAGATGCAAATATAATGTGGCGCTGCAAAATGAATGAGTGGCACATGCGGTGCGCGTAGTTGCAGCGCTCGGAGAGTCACCTGCTTGTCACAACACAAAGCCGCACGCCTCACCGGGCTCACCTCGCAATTCTGTGCACCCAGCCCTCCTCCCCCGCCTTTCGAAGAGCGGCGCGCGGATAAATCATTTGTTTAATTAATTTAGTAAAGTAGGCAAATCCAAGGACGCCATTGAGCGGATGGAAGGTGGAATTAAGTGGATTGCGGCTCCAGCTGTGACCACATACGCCGGAGTGTAAAGTAGAAATATGGGCTAACTGGATGTGAAAATAACCACCGGTTGCCACGGTGACCCCAGATCACCTGCTTGACAACTAACTGCGCGAGCGTACAAGCGAACAGCACTGAACTGAGAACTGAACTCCAACGGAGGAGGAGAATAAAAATGACACGAAACTTTTGGTCCTTTTTACTGTAAATTGTTCATGATGTTCTCAGCGTTTACAAAATACATTTTTGCCGCTTAATATACGTTACATTGGTGTAATTGCTTGTCTCACATTGCCCCGTGTGACACCCAATAACATTAGTGCAATCACTGGCCTCTCAGCATTGGCCATTCATGTGAAATGTTGGTCTCTCAGCATTCTCACGCACATTTTTAACGCTCGGTGGCATGAGTTGAAATTCTTGTCTATCAGGGTATAGCGATATTTTGGGATGCCCAATAGCATTAGTGTGAATATTGGTCTCTCAGCGTTCACAATTCATGCGGATACTCCTCTCTCAGCATTCACACCACATTTTGGACGTTCAAAAACATTAGCGAGAATGCTTGATTCTCAGCATTCTCACGATACATTTTTCACGCTTAATGCGTGTCTGCCTTCACAATTGCTGTCAATGCTTATCTCTCAGCATTCGCAGAATAAATCTTTTGAGACACAATACCATTCGCGTGATTGACAGCCTCTCTGCAGTCACAATCATTGTGAATGAGAGTCTCTCAGCATTACAGTTTTGACTATTATATTGATTTACCATTGCTGGCAAGCTGGAATATTGTTGGAGTGACGCGATGGCTTTGAATTCATTCTTATGTTCCTCGTATCGCAAGAGTCAAGGTTTTTGTCTTGAGCGCAGGAACCAATAGGGGGCGCTAACAACTGAAGGACTTGCTCCTTTTATGAGCCCTCCGTCTCCGATTGCCCGAGGCCGTACTAAGCGGAAAGAATATCAAATCCATCCTGGAGCCTTTTACATGCGCGGGGAGCACATGATTAATGTGCCTGCTTTTTGCCGCATTGATTTTTCTATTGTTATTCACTGTGACCAAAAACAATGCCGTGGTGGGGGCTTTAGTTATGTGCGTCTCAACCAGGTGACAACAATCATTTGGGTTTTGTTTTTTTTCCTCTCGTTCCTGCCAGACTGATGTTGCAAGCCCCAAACCCAAACCCTAAACCATGGCCTAGTACTCGCCCCAGTGCACGTTCATTCTTGCGAACAAAAAGGGGACTAGAGATCCCAAAGTAGGCCAGCATTCTCCAGGGTACGCCTCTCAGGGGAAATGTCAAGGTAGAGAAATTCCCTCTCCGGCTGCACATCTGCCCCATCATAAAAATACACATACAGTACTTGTCTCTCAGCAGTAAGACAATAGATTATGACACAAAAAATGTTTTTGCCAAAATAACAGTGGGAATTGCTTGTCTCATCATCATAAAACTGTTTTTGACACAAAATGGTATGCTTGTCTCTCAGCATTCACATGATACAGTTTTGACACAATATACCACGAGTGCAAAAGTTTGTTCCTCAGCATTCAATCTAGATTTTTGACACAAAATAAACATGGGAATGCTTCCTCACAATCTTTTACACACAACCACAATGTGAATGCTTGTTTTTCAGCATTCTGACTATTTTTTATTTTTTTTTGTCCAAAATAACAGCAGCAATGTTTGTCTTTTAACATCCACACTTAGTATAACAGGATTTGAACGTACCCAGAGCGGCTGGAGCAAAGAGGCTGGCGAGGACTAGCAGGCGTGCGGTCCACATGGCCTCCCCCTCTTACCGCTCGCTGCTAACGCTGGAGTTCAGCACTCAGGCCTTCAGGTCGGAAAGCAGAGTGTGCTTGTTCTGCTTTGGCGCCACCCACACCGCTACCCGCTGATGTCCGAAGCCTCCTAAGGAGAAAGAAACAATTGCATCTAAAATGGACTCTGCGTATGTTCCTTTAAGTACACAGGGTTACGTTATGATTTGGGTTGACAGTGAGAGCTAGTTTTAGAGTTGTGATGGAGTTCAGTATCAGGGTAGGTCAAAGGGCAGAACCCTCTCATCCTTCTCACCCTAATCCTCATTGTTAGATTAAGGTTTGGGTTGGGGTTCAGGTTATGGTGTAGAATTGGGGTTAGGTGTTGGATTAGGGTTGGGGTTTGGTGTTAGGGTAGGTAAGGGTTATGTTAGGGTTTAGATTCAGGTTGGGTTTGGGTTAAGATAGGGTTTGACATTAAGAGTCATGAAGGGTTTTATGCATACTTTCAATTTCAGTGAGCACTCGACGTACAGTACATGTATATGTTTCTATATTTATACAACGATGAGGATATGATGGTTGATTGTCTCTGATCTGTTGAGCTAGCCCCCATCAGTGGGATATAGCATGATCGCTAATGATTAGGCCTTCTATTATCCACGAGCAGACATAATCTGATGCAAAACCATAATCCCTGCTAAGTGATGCAAAGCATAGAAAGGCACACCCAATCCCACTGCACTGACTATTTAAAAGAGACTGTTTTTCAAATTATGGTGGGGGTTGTATTATTTGGCCGTGGGTTCCCCGACCCCCTGCTTGATACAAGCTATGTTGGGGCAATGATTGCGCTGGCATGTAACCATTTTATAATCCTAATCCTGACGACTCCCACAATCCGAGATTAGTGTAATCAGATTGTTTATGATGGAGATAATAAAAGGGTTTACGTGGAGGCCAGCTATCATGAGTCCAAGGTGCAACACTTCAACCTGCACTGGTTCGACCATTGGAAGAGGCGCTTTGTCAAGGATTTGTGCAACTCCATTTCAGAAACAGTAGGGAATATCAGTCGTGGTGAGCAAATAGCTAGGTAGGGCTACAATAAGCAGGTTTAGGGTGAGTGTCAGGGGGGTTACAGGTTTTGGGTATAGGAATAATGTTCTTTTTAAATCGCAAGAACATGCAAAGCAAAACATCCGCTGAGAAATGCCACTAAAAGAAGACGAGACTATCACAGTAGTTAATTTGCTCCCGAAATAAATGAAAACAAGTACAGGAAGTGGCACCCGCCACCAAGTGAGCGCATCATAAAATACATATTTATGAGAACAGCTTGCACGAGGTTTAAAAAAAAAACAAAAAAAAAAAAACAAGATAGTAGTCTAGCAACGCCAGTTTGTCTTGTATTCCAGAAGGAGCCTCGTGTGATACATTACGGCACTGACGTTTCAAGGGTACCTCAATTGAGGGGGATTTAAGATAACTCCCTTAGGTATCACGGCCAACGTTTAGCAAGTCCAGTGACGGCTCTACTGTGCAACATCAAGGAGACTTCTCTATGACATTTCACTATTTTGGCAAAGTCACTTTTTTATCATTTCTAATGTACATTGTTTTATGAGTTCATTGCTGTGAAACCGGGTAATTCTGTCTATCCCATTGCTCCAGAGTTACCTAAACCTTTGAAACCTGTTCAAACAAGGCCTGATATTTGAACCCCGCCCCCTTCAGGTTTTTACATTCAACACAAGACAATCGAACCCTGATAGATTAATTGTTCTGGAACAGGGTGAATGTGACATTTGGCCATGGCTCGAAAGGCACTTAGTTGGACCACTCGAAGCCTGATTAGGTTGAGCAAGTCCAGATCATAACACTGTCCCCCTAAGTTTGTACAGTAGCATCTAGATAGTCCTATACTTAATTAGCCCTTATTCTGGAACAGGATAAATTTGGCTATTTTCCACGACTCCAGAGTCCCTTAGATGGACTAGTTGAAACCTGATCAGTTCAGGCAAGTCCAGCTCATAGAACTGCCCCCTTCAGGTTTGTAAAGTAGGAAGTAGACACTTGGATTATCCCTTGCCCTGGAACTGGTTAAAATGGCTTTTGTAATTGCTCCAGAGTCACTTAGATGGACGAGTTAAAACCTGACCAGTTCAAGCAAGTCCAGATCTTTTAACATTTTTGTTCAGGTTTGAATGGGCTCGATAAGCAATTCCTACCCTTTTTGGCTTATTGCTCTGGAACATTGCTCCAGATATACGAGACACGAGACATTCTCAACCTTGACTATTCCTAATCAGACTTTAAACAATAACAAATGAATTAAACAAAGCCTGCTGAGTCCTTTTGGTTTCTAGCCATGAGAGGTGGCTTTTCTGCCGAGGGGAACATCCGAAATGCTGCCCCCGCAAAATATAAGAAAGGAGTGTTTTACATACTTTTTTTTTTTTGCATACACTTTTCATATTTAAATACACAACTACAAATGTACATGTGAGCCACCGTGCCCTTCGCGTGACACAAATGTTCTGTGGACGCAGTTTCCGGAGCTGAAAGACACACGAGCGCTTTCATTCCATGCCAAAGCCACGCCACAACAATACCGAAGCCTTTCGACTCACACCCTCCTAACATGTTGTAATGAAGTGGGATCATGTTCCAATGCTGGATGCCTATCTTGCATGGGTGGGCTATCGCAGGAGCTAGGACAGCCACGTCCGTTTATGCAAATGAGGTGTATAATGAATGTTAATCTGTGGCGGCACTCTCGCAGGGTTTGATTGATGAGCGCTCGCTAAGGGACATCTTCGGCGGTTGGTGATTAAAACCAAGACGGTCAGATTTGGGATTTTGTTGGGGGGCTCGACACGTCACATTTTGGGGATTTTTGTACAGTGAACCCTCGCTATTCGGGGATGTTCAGGACCAAGACCTGGCGCAAATAGCAAAACCGTGTCATCCTCCCAAAAAAGGAAGGGTAATGCTGAAATGATATTAAACTGTTTTGGGATTACTCTGGCGTCAACCCCGATAATTGTAGTTACTGACTATATTGGAAAGTTGAAGATGAATAGACTTTGACATCCCTGAGGCTTTTGACAAAGTGTGCAGCAAGGCATCCACTCGCTGAATTGGCTCCCCGCGAGGGACCCCGACACGGCCAGCCACTGACAGGCAGATAATAGCGCTAACTTTAGCCCACGCGCTCAATGACTGGTCCTTCATGATCATCAGCTTCTTGAGTGTGACTGATGGCTCGGCTTAAGTAGTGGGACCGCCCAAACCCCCGCCCCCAACCCAACCCTCCTTTGCTGAACACAACCTGACCCATGAGAGGAAATGACACGTAGAAAATGACAATATGCACAGTTGTCTCAAGGTGGGCCTGGTCACCACGGCAACGCTTATTTGGCTGCCATTTATCACGCAACGGAAGCAATTGGCATGCTCTCCCCACAACTGAGTTGTTTGGGTATGTTAAGATTGTAGAACCAACGTGATTTAAATGCGTATGGATTTCAGCATCAATATATTGCCCTGCGGCGGCACGGTGGACGATTGATTAGAGCGTCTGCCTCAAAGTTCTGAGGACCGGAGTTCAATCCCCGGCCCCGCCCGTGTGGAGTTTGCATGTTCTCCCCGTGCCTGCGTAGGTTTTCTCCGGGCACTCCGGTTTCCTCCCACATCCCAAAAACATGCATGCTAGGTTAATTGAAGACACTAAATTGCCCGTAGGTGTGAATGTGAGAGCAAATAGTTGTTTGTTTCTATGTGCCCTGCGGTTGGCTGGCAACCAGTTCAGGGTGTAGCTGGGATAGGCTCCAACGCTCCCGCGACCCTAGTGAGGAGAAGCGGGTCAGAAAATGGATGAGTGGATATATTGCCTTGCTGTTGTGCCGACGGAAGCGGGTTTTAACCGGATATGGGTCGGCGGCATCGGCGGGGTTATTGGTATGATTGATGTGCAGCTTGCTGAAACATGACGTAATTCTTGAGGCACGGTGAAATTGGGCAGCATGATAGGAGAGATGAAACCAGAATGGACTAACAAACCGGTCTTCGCTCTGAACCGGGGTGAATTTGGCCTTTTTTAATTGCCCCAGAGTCACTTAGACAAGACCACTTAAAACCTGACAAGCAAGTCCCGATCAGAACACTGCACAGCAAAAGATTCAAACGGTTCGACATGAGAATTATCTTTCTCCTCTGGAACAGCGTGAATTCGGTCATCTTACCATTGCTCCAGAGTCACAAAGACGGACCACTTGGAACGTGACAATCCCGTCGAGATCATAACATTGCCCACCCCTCCAAAGACTCACTCCGTCACTCTGCCTAGCCCATTACTTTGCAACAGGGTAAATTTGGCCTTTTTCCGTTGCACTAAAGTTACTAGACGGGCCACTTGGAACCTGACAAGCAAGTTTAGCTCATAGCACTGCCTTACCAAAGGTTCTTAAAGTAAAAACTAGGCAGTTTTCCTCAGTTATCTCTCAGATCTGGAACATTGTAAAATTCAGCCATTTCTCAGTCACTCCAGAGTCACTTAAAAGCAACAAAAGGCTCCTTCGCCGTTTCCAAAGTTGACTTTTACACTAGATTCCTTTGTAGGCCTATTTGTATTTGACTTCAGATCTCAATTTCCTCCTGACTAACACCGCATGCATAATTTTCCACTTCATTCCCAGACAGATTTGAGGAGGAGGAAAAAGCCACGGCACACACAACAGACACACAAACATCAATTTCAGCTCGCCGTCTGCTTCTGTGCTACTCCAATGTCAGTAGCGCTGATCCCAACAGCGCATTGCTTTTCAATGTCGTTATCTGAATCCATGCACAAAATCTAATGAAATCTTTAAAACAGGAATTGCACAGCATCCTCAGCCAGGCGATACTCTCAATTCAAAAGTAATTACCATGTTAATACCACCATCTGCTCTCTGTGACTGTTTTTTTTAGACCAAAACAATATAGAAATAAACCATAAAGAACACATTTCAATGGCATTTCTCAAAGCCACACACCCTTTCAACACCCCGGATAGATATGGCGCACCACCTCTCTCAGGCATACACCTTCAAAACAAAGCCCATTCGGAGTCAACGCAGGCCTTAAGATGCAGCTCCTGAAATCCCATGACTCTGGTTTAAGAGAAAATAAACATCACGCACTAACTCTCCGCTGCCCTGCCCGACCCTGAAAAAAAAAATCAAAACAAAGCACATTTTGGACTGATGTCTTCCTTAATCACGCGGACGTGATCAAAACACACACAACATGCAACCCACCCTTAGGGGGTGCGGACTACACTGTTTGGGGATGAACCATTTGCATTCTCGTTATGTCCCGTTATCATTTTCTCAGCTTTTTTGTCAGACATCATCGGTGTTCCCATGTTTTACTGCTGATCACTGAAGAAGGGAAAAAGCAAGAAACAAACTTTCTTATTTTTGCTAAAAGAAGAGAGTCTACTCGGAGCTTATACTGTCACAGAACACAATATTTTGTGCGTCTTCAGACATCAGTCAAAGTGCTCTAAAACGGCTGGCAATACGAGGAGCTCTGCTTTGAAAACGGCCACCAGTCAATGAATTATGATTAAAAAAAATCCCCTTCGACACCGGACAGTGATGGCACACAACCGCAAATAAAGTCCCCAGTGGACCACTGTCCCCACTTCATTCAACCTTTAAGCTGCACCTTCTGCAATCTCATGGTTTGAGGTGTGGAGATGGCGCGCCCCTATCCCAGCCTGAAAAACATCAAATCAACCCATTTCTGAAGCCTTCCTTGTACCTAGCACTTCTCCCAAAGGCTTTCTTCAAGAAAATGCACAAAGATAATCATCTTTAATGGAGGGGGGACCGTTTGTTTTTTTCCCCACCCAAGCCACAGCGCCGAGGCGCCTGCCAAGCGAGTGTGTGTCGAGCGCTCGCTGCAGTCAGGCGGTGGGGTCTGGCAGTCCTCAGACGAGAAGTGAATGGAGTTTGATTGGTCTGGGCAAACATCCTCATGGGGGGGGGGGGACGTCTCGGAACAAAGAGAGCAATACACGCCTCTCTTGTCAAGGCAAATGCTCTCAGGGCTGCAGGGGGGGAGAGGAAAAAAAAAAAAAAAAAAAAAAAAAAACAGAATCACCGCCGCCGGTCTCGAGGTGCCTGATCTTACTGAGACCTCAAACACCCGATGATAGATCACTTTGCTCCTTGAATTCCAAGCAAGTCTTTTTTTTTTTTTTTCTGTCAACCGGGGTATTTTATATTTACTGGAAGCAGGACAGAGGTATTTTTCAGTTTTTTCCCCTTCTTTTTTTTGTATACAGTAGCACTGTTATGTAATCAAAGCACCAGTTAAATTAGGAGAAATTAATATTTTGTTTTTTTGTTTTTTTTACATCCAGGAAGTAAAACATGTATTATGTTTATTGTGCCAGTATTTAAAGGGGATAAATGACTGCGGACTCTATTCATTTATTAGATTTTTTTTTAATTAAAAAAAGTCAAAGCGAAAATGCAAATAATTAATTTAAAAAGTTTATGTTTTGATTTATTTATTTTGGGAGTGTTTCTTGTGCCACAATTCAATAAATTGAAATAAATAATTACACTGACAGAAATATAACAGAAATATGGAGGTTTTTTTTTTTTTTTTTTTTTTTGGTGCCAAAATTTAACGAATTAAATGAATCAGCATACATTTCAATGACTTTACTTTTTATTGAATACAAATGACTCGGCAGAAGAGACTTCGTAAAAACACTGCGCCGTAATCTAAAGATGCGCTGGCCCCAGGCTTAAAGAGAAAGAGCCGAATTAGGCCCTTCTGTTCCAGTCGCCGCCATTAAAAATGCACAACATGGATCGGAGTGAAGGATTTGGATTGATACAAACGAGGGCTGAGGGATTAGACTGGAAAGAATAAAACATGTAATCTTGTACGTTAGGGGGATATACGACGCACCACGGCGCATTTTATTCCACGCCGAGTGGAGCGTTCACCATTGCGGTTCCTCGGTCCAAGTCCGTAATTGCACTCTGGTGCAGCGCTACCCGTCCACTTGTGCCGCAAACAACTGTTGGGCCCGCTCGGAGCGAGGGAGGCGGTAATTGCCTCGGGCTAGCAAAAGAGTAGCGTGGCCCCCACCCCCGAAAATGTGCGCTCGTTCTATTGAGAGTGTGGCCAAAAAAGAAAAAAATCCATCAATGATAAAAATTCAATTTCTGCGAAAGTGTGTGTGAATTTTTGAAATAAATGTGTAAAATATTGTTTAATTGGCAGGAATTTTATTGTGAGAATTTAGGAATTTTGGGAACGTTATTATTAGCTCCGTACATGAGAAAGGTGGAAGGAGGGCCCTCGTTATTTTTCTTTCCCTGGTCCATGTTTATCTATTAAACTCGCATTGCCAAGACCCCCAGCCCTGTCTTCGCTCTCTGCTCACCGCGCATACCACCACCCACAATCCGTTCCAGCAGTTTTTCTAACCTCTTCATTTCTTTTCAAATTTTGGCCCCAAATGATCATTGTTTTAGGTTAGTGAGGATACTGTACATGATCGCTACACCTTTTTGTTTTTTGTCTGTTCTGATTGCATTATGTAACGATATCCCACTGCACAGCAGTTTGTTGACATTTTTGCTTTTACTGTATTTTCATTAGATGTCTGCTGCCAAGTCGGCATTGCAAATCAGAATCTGTTCTCATCTGCTTCACCTGGATAAATAAAGGTTAAATAAGTAAATTTGAAAAATGTCCCAGTACTGCAGGCTTCTTAGTAGTCTTTTGTTCTTCACCTCCGACGTGCAGTCATCCCACCGATAAATTGTCTAAAAACAAGTTCCCAAATTGATGCCGCTCGGGTCCCCACTTCCCTGACGGCTGCGACCCATCACTCATTTTCCAATCTCGTTCCGGAGGTATCCATCATACTCAATGGCGCCGTTCAACTTTGGAGATAGTAACAGACTTTAAGCGGGATGGGCTTTAATTCATCCTTTAATGAGATGTGGCTATCATCATTCTCATGGAGAGAGGCTTATTTTTATGTCGTCGTTCAATTTGTCTGCCAAAGAGTCGCCAAACTATCCGTTCTGAATTTGTCTCCGCGTTTCCTGGCCCTCCCAGTGGACATATTTGCCATCGGTGATGCTTTGTGCAGATGATGTTATTCCACTCGCCAGCCTGAGGCGTCAGCTGTGTGTGTTGGCCGTCAATCAGAAGCCCCCCCGCCGCCGCCACCAACAACAACAACTCCCCCCACCCACGTCCAAACCAACTGGTCCAGGAATTCAGTGCCAGTCGCTGGGTGAGACCGGTCTCTGCTCCGTGTCCAAATTGAACGAGACTTTGGCGCCTCTGAACTAATATCGAGTGAGTAGTGCCTCTCCAAATTGCTTCATATCTTTGTCGTTATCAAAATAGAAAGCCAGTTTCACTTAGCCACATGAAATTCTGCAGGCGTGAGTAGACCCGCAAAAAAAGTCTCAAGAAGCTATGCCTGAAAAGTCCATTTTGATGTAAACCAATCTTCAATGGTAACAGGCACATTAAGAATGAATGAAATAATCCATCCATCCATCCATCCATCCATCCATTTTCTTCCGCTTATCCGGGGTTGGATCGCAGGGTCAGCAACCTAATCAGAGAAGGCCAGAATTCCCTTACCCTAGCCACTCAGTCCAGTTTTTCCGGGAGGATCCCGAGACAGTCCCAGGCCAGTCGAGAGACATAGTCTCTCCAATATCCGGGGTCCTCCAGGTGGGTCGCGCCTGGCACACCATCACCAGCGAGCGTCTCGGAAGTATCCTAAACAGATGTCCGAGCCACCTCTTCCAGAGTCTCCCAATGCAGAGGAACAGCGGCTCTACTCTGAGCCCTTCCCAGATGACCGAGTTTCTCATCCTGCCTCTAAGGGAGAACCCGGACCCCCTGCGGAGGAAACTAATTTCAGCTCCTTGTATCCGCAATTTTGTTCTTTCAGTCACGACCCACAGCTCGTGACCACAGCTGAGGGTGGGAACGTAGATCGGCCGGAAAATCGAAAGCGTCGGCTTTCGGCTCCTTCTTCTCCACGACAGTCCGCATCACTGCAGAACCGGCACCGATCCACCTGTCGAGCTCCCGCTCCATTCTCCCCCGACTCCCGAAAAATACTTGAACTCCTCCACTTGGGGCAGGATCTCACTGCTGACTTGTAGAGGCCGCTCCGTCCTTTTCCAACTGAGGACAACGGCCTTAAAATGTCCACGAATTGCGCGTTGACGCAGCTGTACACATGCAATATACTTATCCTATAATTGATGCGATTACTCCTCTGGACCAGTTCTTCATAATTACATTTCTATTGTACAAGACGGCAGGACAATTAACTTGCACAATACAAAGAAACAGAATGATGCAGCAAAGTACTTCTCTTTTTGGCCTGACCTGACCTAGAAGGAAAGACAGGAATATAATTGTGACTCGAATTTCAAGGGCTTGGATGCCGCAGAAGCCAGTTTGGTCTTTTTAAAACGGGAAACTGGAGGATTGCTTGACATTGTGTCACACCGCAACCAGATATGTTGGACATTGTTCCATCGGGAATGCGCCGACGTGACTGAAATCGCTCGGGGCGATAATGAAAAACCCGATTTACGCCGACACATTTCTGCGGACACACCTGAATGGTCGGGGAGCAGTTTTATGCGCCTCTCCCCCTAGGAAACGTCTGCTTTAGGACTTTAAAAGCTCATTTCACTCTGCCAAAGGCCGAATACTGTAGTCGTCCAACTCTGTGCACCTTAAAAATATTCGTCTTACCATAACTATGCGCCTCACTAATGCGTTTCACCTCGCTAATGTTATGCGCTTTACAAATGCTCTGCGATTTTTTTTAATGCTATGTCTCTTACTAATCTACATTTCTTACTAATGTTATCGTCAAACAAGCTTGACGTCTTAGTGCCGTGATGGACCTTTGTTACACTGTGCGCCTTATTGATGCTTTGTGCCTTACTGAAACTGATGTGCCACATTGTTATGTTTATTGTTATAAAGAAGATTTGATAGATTTTAGACTTATTTCCTGCTTGGTAGTTTGTGGATGGATGGTTTGAATATTCTTTTCTTTTTTTGGTTAAAAAACAAAATCAGTTCCTTTCTTTCTAATGTTCATAATGCTCAATTTTGATTGACAGTGCCTGATAATAATGTCGCATAATGGTAATCGTAACGGCTGTACAGCTGCATTTGCTGAATGTCAATGCAGCAAAATGGAATAAATACATGCACTCCTCATTTGCTTATTCAATAGAAAGAGACACTTCTTTTACGATTGCACTGGGCAAGACACGAGCAAGACGGCTTTCTCCGCACACCGAAGCCATTTGAATACCGAAGGACAAACGTCAATTTTCCCTCCGCGGACAGGAGTCGAGACACGGCGTGGCGACCGAGAGTCCCAACGTCAAATCCAGTCCAATTCATCGCAACGTTTAATGTATTCTACCAGAAGCGGAGCAGTCGTACACGAATAAAGTTTTCTCTGGTTTTTTATGTGCGGGCCGAAGTGTGTCTATTTAGTTAAAAGGGCCGCCTGTCATTTTTCAAACGTTGACGACGGCTTTGAATAAATTATGCAAACTTTTTTTTTCCCGTCCTTGTGCCAAACAGTGCATCTACTGAATAGTAATGACGAAAGCGGCTGCAGCAGGCCGAGGATGCAAAATGTCAAGCGCGCTGGCCGGGCGGCCCTTTTATTTCATTTGGAGTTGTTTTTTTTTTTTTTTTTTTTTTTTTTAAAATAGCACCAGATTTCTAAATTCATATTTACATATAATTCCGTTTTTTTTTTAGATTACAAACAACATCTTGATGAAATACGACTTTTCAAGCACTTTAACAGCAACAGCAGCTGTAGTAAAGTGCTATACATAACGCATTAGAATAATAATAATAATAATAATACATGAACAAAAAACTAATGCATAAGTGAATACATACATACATATGTAAACAAAGTAATAGAATATTTTTGTAATACAATGTAATATACCAATTAAATTGTATTTTCTTTCACTTTTTTGTATTTTATTGTATCTTTAGAAATAGTGCACATTGCAGTTTATCTTTACAAAATGCACACAATCTTTTTCAGAAAAAAATTACATTTGAGTATATTATTGTTTTGTGTAATTACTATTTTTTT